>NW_008795129.1:23682922-23701487 GCF_000699145.1 Aptenodytes forsteri
GGAGGTGTCGGTGCGAGGTAAGGGGGAGGAAAGAGCCCCGGCCGCCGCCGCCCTGGGGCATCCCCGGGGTTAAACATCGCCCAGAAAGAGCGAGGGGGAGGAGCAAAAAATAATAAAAAGAAGCGAGTCCAGGCAGCGACCAGGTGTGAAATGATGGGGAATTCAAGGCTCGGTGGCAGGCATTGCTCTCCTTTTCGCATTAGCGCCTTCACAGCAGCCCCGCAGCCCGGCCTGCCAGCGGCGCGGACTCGCGTGGGGCTCCGCGGCCCCGTTCGGAGGCCGAGAGTGACTCCTGGTGGCACGGCCGGCCGGAGGGGGAGAGCTGGACTCCATCGGAGTCCTGGAAGGGTCCCCCCAGTAAGAAGCAGCCCTGAAGTTTTAGTACATCACAGATACACACCATCCGCCCCTGTACCCGCTGGTGGGATTCGGCAAAAAATCCCACTCCTTAATTTTCTTCCATTTTTCCAGCATTTCTTTTGGGAAGAGGCGTTTGACAGAACACAAGCTGAGCAAAATACTGCCGGACTGAAGGTGGCCATGGGTCCTCTGCAGTATTCGAAGACACATCTGCTTGGCTTCACTTGAGAGATGGCCTTTAGAAGCAATCTGCTCTAACAATAACATTTTCCATCCATCCCAGCTGAACTGCGCACAGCACGTAGGCTTCTTCCGAGAGCGAGCATAATTAGTGAACAAGGAAACTACATGACAGCTAAAAGGAAGATTTAGAACTCATTACAAAATAGAGCCTAAACATTAATTTTGAACATATGCAAGCAGACAACACAGATGTCATCAGGAATGAATCTGAGGCTTCAGCATCTAAATTTCATCCACCCGGCTGGACGGCTGAGCACGCTGCCACGGATGGCAAGTGGGAACGAGTAAGGGCATGTGCGCACTGATTGGAAAGGGAGGCTTTAGCTGTGTAACTCAGCAGTGCTTTGGATGTTCTGCCCCGCTGATGCACAGCCCAAGATAACAAATAAATGTCGAGGAAGACTATCAGTATTTAATGTAACAAGGAAGAAAGGAGGCAAGTAAACAGAAGTAATGGGAGAAGATTTCACAAGGGAGAAGCCCCCGCCAATGTAGCAAGGACTGATCTCGAACGAAAGTGGCTCTGTACTCAGTACGTATAAAATGAGGCAGGAGTGGCTGGTATGAGTGGACTGCACCAGGAAGAAGGGCTTGATGATGTGAAGGGGCTTTTGCATCAAGCTCCTCCATCCCACTCAGTATTTGCTTTTCTTATTGTGTATTGAGACTGGTAGCAATAAAACACTTGCAAACTCCTTTTCCAGAACTTTGGGAATCAAGTTTGAAAATGTTTTCTTATGGTTTCCCAGCTGAATATTTCAGTAATAAAGCTTGCAGCGTAATTGAATCCATTCTCATGGCAGCCTTGCACAGTGCAGGCTTGGTCTCCAAGAACCAAGCAGAAGGTTGCTTTCTGTCTGCTTCTGCAGCTCGGTCCAAACCCAGCATTTTCTACCTCTCATCCTCCGTGCTTTCCAACAGATGAGTTGGCTGTGGAGCATTACCAGCATGCGCGAAAGCCTCTTGCTGAAGCATAAACCTGTTTTCCACAGATAGTATTTTCAGCAACGTTGTTTAAATGTGAAGGCTCGCCATAGGTCCCTGCTCTGGTGACAGTGCAGAAGATCTTTGCCAGAAGGGGAAAAGACAGAAATCCCTTTCAAGCTTTAAAGAGCTGGGCATGAGAGTTTAGTCATCGTGGACAGAAAATTCATTCAGTTAAATTCTGAGCTGATTCAATTTGTGTTTTTGTCTTGGATGTCAGTGCCATTGCTACCCACTGACTAGAAGCCTTCCTTATGGAGATGGAAACTCTGTGGTTAGGAAAAAAGCTAACGATCCCCATGATCCTTCTGAAATTATACTGGGGTCCAAGTCATTAAAACATTTAGATGTAGCAGTGCTAAGCCCTGTGGATAGACACAATTTCCTTCACTTCCAGTACACAGGATTTGGCTGCTCAGTTACAATCTGTTTTCTGTGTAGCCCTTCTAATGCTTCACTATCTACTCCAGCTTGTTGTCATTCGAGTCATATGCACCATAGTTGCTAATAATTTCAGAAGTGTCCTTTTCATGATGACCTACAACTCTGCGCTGTTGTGAGCACCTGAGCATTCCCAGTTACTTATGGTTTTATCCTTCTGCTTCTCCTGCCAGGCAAGGAACACAGGTAAGGGACTTGCCCAAGGCCAAGCAGAGAGTCGGAGCGTCCCAGTCGCAGGCTGACGTCCCAGCTACCTGGCTGTGCTGGATACCGCGTACTCACAGGGACATCTTGGCTCTGCCGAAGGTCTCCAACAGCACAAAATGGAGACCAGTTTCAGAAGCCACACTCCAGTTTAAGGGGAAATCCTGAAATTCACAGAATCTAAATAACAGTGAGCAGAAGTATTTTTAACAAGTATTTCATATCCGGGGGAGATCCTGGATGACTGGAGGCTTGCCAATGTGACGCCCATCTACAAGAAGGGCCGGAGGGAGGATCCGGGGAACTACAGGCCTGTCAGCCTGACCTCGGTGCCGGGGAAGATTATGGAGCAGTTCATCTTGAGGGCGCTCACAAGGCATGAGCGGGACAACCAGGGGATCAGGCCCAGCCAGCACGGATTCATGAAAGGCAGGTCCTGCTTGACCAACCTGATCTCCTTCTATGACCAGGTGACCCGCCTAGTGGATGAGGGAAAGGCTGTGGATGTGGTCTACCTGGACTTCAGTAAGGCCTTTGACACCGTCTCCCACAGCATTCTCCTAGAGAAGCTGGCGGCTCATGGCTTAGACAGGTGTACTCTGCGCTGGGTCAAAAACTGGCTGGACGGCCGGGCCCAGAGAGTTGTGGTGAATGGAGTTACATCCAGTTGGCAGCCGGTCACGAGCGGTGTTCCCCAGGGCTCAGTTTTGGGGCCAGTCTTGTTCAATATCTTTATCCATGATCTGGATGAGGGGATCGAGTGCACCCTCAGTAAGTTTGCAGACGACACCAAGTTGGGCGGGAGTGTTGATCTGCTCGAGGGTAGGAAGGCTCTGCAGAGGGACCTGGACAGGCTGGATTGATGGGCCGAGGCCAACTGTATGAGGTTCAACAAGGCCAAGTGCCGGGTCCTGCACTTCGGCCACAACAACCCCATGCAGCGCTACAGGCTTGGGGAAGAGTGGCTAGAAAGCTGCCCAGCGGAAAAGGACCTGGGGGTGTTGGTCGACAGCCAGCTCAATATGAGCCAGCAGTGTGCCCAGGTGGCCAAGAAGGCCAATGGCATCCTGGCCTGTATCAGAAATAGTGTGGCCAGCAGGAGTAGGGAAGTGATTGTGCCCCTGTACTCGGCACTGGTGAGGCCGCACCTCGAATACTGTGTTCAGTTTTGGGCCCCTCACTACAAGAAGGACGTTGAGGTGCTGGAGCGTGTCCAGAGAAGGGCAACGAGGCTGGTGAGGGGTCTGGAGAACAAGTCTTATGAGGAGCGGCTGAGGGAACTGGGGTTGTTTAGCCTGGAGAAAAGGAGGCTGAGGGGAGACCTCGTCGCTCTCTACAACTACCTGCAAGGAGGTTGTAGCGAGGTGGGTGTCGGTCTCTTCTCCCAAGTAACAAGCGATAGGACGAGAGGAAATGGCCTCAAGTTGTGGCAGGGGAGGTTTAGATTGGACATGAGGAAAAATTTCTTTACTGAAAGAGTGGTGAAACATTGGAACAGGCTGCCCAGGGGAGGGGTTGAGTCCCCATCCCTGGAGGTATTTAAAAGACGAGTAGATGAGGCACTTAGGGACATGGTTTAGTGGGCATGGTGGTGTTGGGTTGACGGTTGGACTCGATAATCTTAGAGGTCTTTTCCAACCTCAATGATTCTATGATTCTATGATTCGTATCCCAGGGAACAGGGAAGAAGCATGTCTCTGTAATACGATCAATGTGTTCCAGGTCAGAGAGTATCTGAATCAAGGGGACCTGATACCCTAAACAAGTGAAGCGTTGCTGTGCAGAGAGGGTTGTAATGAGGAGTGTAGTTCTTAGTGCATTTGGCATACGATGGGATTTGCACCAAACCTAAGAATCCTTCCTTTATTTCACAGGTTATTTGCTGCACACATGCAACAGCTTTGTGTTTCGGCTCCCCGCTTTGCTTGCTGCCTCCCTCCCTGCCTTGGCAGAGGGTATGACTGCTGAGCTACGGGCTGCCCGAGACTGGGTGCAATGGAAACAGTTGACGGATAAAATAAATAGACCATGAAATACATATGCAAACCCTCCTCTCACTTCAATGCGCTAATCACTTTGTCAGCCATGTTTGCATCTGAATCAGCTTAAGATAAGTCAAGAGTTAGTTGTCCATCACTCACAAAAACCGAGGCAGCTGTGGACATGCCCAAAAGCAGCACGCTACGTTGGATAAGCAGAAATGCAGTACCCATGCAGTTCAGGTGCCCTAGGGTAGGGCAGCAGTCAGCGTGGCTAATTACTACTGCAAATTGGGGCGAAAGAGCCTAGATCCTTCTGCTTGAAACACCAACTTGTTTTTTAGGGGAAGCATTAGAGAAAATCTAACTGACGAACCTTCAGCCTACCTTTTCTTGGTCGGAGTTTCAGGCTGGATGCAGGCTTACTGCACCATGAGTGCATGTCTCTGTGCTGCTAATGAGAGGTTTCAGTTCACAACCCTATCAACATTTCATATTACTCAATAAATACACATTCTTCCCACCTCTGCTTGACATGTGACACTGTCCATGAATACTTGGCCGCTGGAGTGACTGTGCTGAGGTTCGTTTCTGTTCCCTCACTAGTGTTTATTAGCTCTGGCTCTCCAGCACGGGCTTATGCACTTGCGATTATCCAGAATTTATATGCTACCTTGCAGCTACATCATTTGTTTGCCTGACAACACTCCGTTTAATTTCCAGTAACCTAGAAATGGGCTCATTTCAAGCTATACTGTTACCTAACAAATGGAAATTAAGCCACAGGTTGGCTTTTCCCTTATTTGTGTCAAATAAAACACGCCAGCGTTCCTTTTCTTCCTTTGTCTTGAGGCTGTAACACCTCATCCCCTTTCACTGAAAGCCCTAGGTATCCATTAATTGTTCCTCAGTTTAGCTGCTATCCACAAGGGTTAGGTCATGCTCAATGTACTTCCAGCCAAGGCATAAGATAGAGCCGTCCCCTCTGCAGGTGTCCATACCATCCATCCAGCCAAGGGGTAGGTAACGCTGCGCAGTGCGGCCTTCCTCTCCTCTTACCCCAGAAAAGGCAGCGAGCAATGGGAATGCAAAGGCAGGTCTCCTTAAGGCAGTGCAAAGCCCTGGCCCGTTTATTTTCTATGTGATGTCCACATACTTCACAGGAGACGATTCGGTATGTTAAAATGCTTAGAGGGCCTATAAAATAAAGCAGTTATTGTTGTAGCAAGTCGTGTTCTTTACCTTTCGGCATGCCAAGATTAGGAAAGCAATCAGAGTGCCAAAACACTGAAAATTTTGCTGTATGTTGCTAAATACCATACTTAAAGATTTTGTCTGGTATGAAATAACATAAGTTTTGGCAGTCTTTTACCAGGCACCCTGGAACACAGTAGAACGGACATAGCAGAGTATATATACGCAGATTTTCCTTACAATGGCTACAGTGCTGCCAGTGCATTCCTGAAACGTGAAAATACATGGAAGCCAGTGTCAGCGATGAAGAAAAGCTTGCTGTGCCTAACGTACCAGAAAAGCTATTCAAGAACTCATCCTTACGTAAAAGTAACTCCAAAGAAGCTGCCAAGATCAGTGTCAGCCCAGCTTCGCAGCCACGCAGTTATCTAGCTTGCACACGTTGGCTTCGCCTTGTATTCCTGGACACAAAGCCCAGGTTGTTCTAAGCGAATGGTTTCAGTTCATCACCTCATTTGCGCATTCAGGCCTTTGACCCTGTGGCCCCACAGACGTCACGGCCTGCATCAGAAACCTGTGCAGAACTGAAATGATTTGGATGCAAATTGCATGCGAGAACATCTCAATTTCTAGCCACGGACATGTTCCCCAGACAAGAATCTTTTTCATTGCTTAAAGACAAGGACAATGCAAACCCTCTGAAGACGTCAGCCCAACCTCTGAGAGCACTCTGGTTCTGTACAGCAAATCCTGTACCACAGCTTCCATATTGGTATCCTCTGGTCAGTCTTTGAAACACCTTATTATTACACTGAAGGTGTGGGGCAGTCTGCTCACAGCACTGTTTATTGCACACCGTATTTGCTCTCCTGAGACTCACACCTGAGACCTGTGTGGTGGGACACGCACTTCTTAACTCATGTATAACCAGCTGTCTTGTAGACAGCAATGGCAGGATTAAAAACCCAAACATCTGAAAGCTCCTTTTTAAAATTGTTTTGAAAAATAGAAAGTAAAAAAAGCTGAGAGTCTCCTGTCGCTATAGGTGTCAAATACCCCAAATCCTATGATACAATCAAGGCAGCTGGCCATTTCTGGTTTTCAGAAATGGTGCTGCAACATTGGTTTTGAAATCGAGAGGGTGAGCCCATAATGCAAAGTTATTTCAACCTGATGCTCTCGATAACGATTTGGAGAAATATTCTCCTGACAGGATAGAAAGCATGTAATTACATGCTCTTCCCTGGAAGAGCAGCTGCCATAATTCTGTTAGTGTTTCTGATATAATCCAACAGCGCTTCAAAAAAACTGTAGCTCCCAGAAATTCTTCATTTTAGACCACAGAATTATACTGAAGTTCAAGAACAGAATATTAATTCCGTATCTTTTAAGCCTTCCAAAAAAATTAATATTCAAAAAACAGCCTACGGACAGCAATGCAGTTGACTATTTCTGCTCCTTAAGGACCGTTAAATGAACATACTTTCTTATAAATAACAAGTTGGTCACCAAGAGGGAAGTCAAGGAGTAAGGGAACATTATCCTTCCCTCTGAATTTTCTGCATTCATACAGTTGTGTCATGATTTTCATGTCTGGTAGTTCTCACTGTTTAATTTATATAAACATGATTATAGAAGTATCTACTTCAAGAAAGTACTGCGATGCTGAAAGGGCAAAGGGTTTTTGTCTTGAGAACCTATTTACCCTACACTCTAGCAGAGTCCCATCTGTAGAAACTCCCCTAGATCTGACATCTCTAATCAATACTTATTTCATTAATGTCACTTGGTCTCCTCTTTCAGATATTTCATCCTGACGGTTCACTTACCTGATACACTCCATAAAAATCCAGGATAAAATGCTCCAAGCTCTTTCAGTAGTACAAGCCCCATAACAAATACAATGGCCTCTCCCAGTAAATGCCTCAAAAAGAGAATCCCTAAATGCAGTTTGCTTGGCAATAGCAGGTATCACGACTCGGGTATCAGATGTCTGGGCTGCGCCAAACACAGATGTTGGTGGAGGTTAGGGCTTATGTACTAAAAGCCATCCTCCATCTTCCTGGCACAAAAGGTCAGTACAGAGAGAGAGGCTACAATGATCCACGCAACCCAGCTCACAACTACCAGTTCCAAGTAGTTCATCTATCACTGGAGTTGCACACACTACCACTGAAAACACCTGACTGAGAAGATGAGATCTAGCGTGCAACTGATCTTGAGGTTTAATTGCTTAGGGAGAAAGGGAGAGACTTCATTTCAAGGCCCTGGATCCCTCTGGAGGACACTGGCTAACACCTCCCTTCCCTTTCCAGACTTTCCAGGCATCTCATTGAGTTTGGCATCTGGTTCATGACGCCAGGTGCAAAGCCCACTGGTACTGAGAGAATTTCATCCCTCAGCATGTTGTGGATCAAGAAGGGAACATAAACCTTTTCTGTTCTGCCTATGTTTTGTGCAAAACTATACCCAGATCCAGAAAGGTATGCCAGCTCTGCAGCATCATCCAACCTAAACTTGGTACTGCAGGAAAAACCTGTGGGCTCAACTGCTGTTGAGATCCATGGAAGACATTAGTTTTACTACCAACAAACCTCATATTTGACAGTGAAATCACATACACAGTCTTCGGATAACAAAACAATAGGAGTAGAACGTATTTCAAATGCTGCATTTATTCTCCTGTAGACTGGCATTGCAGCGGAAACCAAGAGTCACACAACTGTGTAGTTATGAAGATACCAGCCTTCATGAACTACCATGAAGCACTCCCCAAACTACAAGCAAAGACCCACTCCTCCTAACTCACTGCTTCTCCCTCTGCCTCTTTTTTTTAAGAGGTTTTTCACTGAAAAGCATCAACATTTAGAGATCATACCTTCATGAAGAACCATCTAGCAAGATGAACTGCCCCAAATCAAGGACATTCTTTGACGTGTCATTTCCAAATCCTACTAGTCAGTAAAAAGCCATTGTTTAAGTCAGTATTAGAGCTGCTACCTAGACTCCATTATTCAAAAAATACCAAGTTTCCAACAGAGCAGCTTTTAAATAGTAAGCCTTTGGTTATTATTGCCATAAAATAAATCTCCTAAAACTTGTTCTACAAGCTTTTTTCTACTCTCCAGTGATACTTGCAAGTGCTTGGGCTGCCAAAGAATATGCAAACTACAGATCAGATGCAGAAATTAGGTTCAAGCAATGACTTGTGTGCTCGTTTGAGACTAAAGAAGGACCACTACAAATTTAGGAATCAAAACCTTTCCACTTGTGAAGGCCACTCCATTTTTGCACTCCCCACCCTTCTTCCCTGTAAAGACACCTATCTGCAGACTTTCTTTTCAGCTTTCTTGAGCATGTTACTAGAAAACTTTTATATAGACCTGACAAGCAGATAGGCATGTGAATTCTGCCCCAGAACAACACAGAGACGTGAAGACTGCCTATGGACAAAGGCCAGACCCTTGTCCATGGGAAAAACACATTCCTGTCCCAAACTCCTTCAGACAACCAGCATTTAAGGCTCCTGACAATAAGCCCGTGACACCTTCGGGCAGCAGGATGACGTTTTAGTGGTGACGTTAGTTTGTGTATCTCCACCTTATGACTGGATCCCGTAATGCCAAAGGTAAAGCAGAGGAACCACATGCTATCTCTGAAGGCTTGCTGCCTATGGAGCTATATATAGCCCAGAAGTGGTAGGGAAATGCTTTAAGTGGATGCCCTCAATAATCCATGACCTTGGGCAAATAATGAGGTAGGCTGGAGGACAAGGCTGGTTCTCAGCCTTTCCCCACCACTCAGGAGAAAGTTCTCAGCCTCCCCGGTAGAAAATTTATTCATATGGGAGAAAATAATTACAAAAAGAAATACAGTAGTTGTCCACAACATTTGAAAAACAGCAACATGATAGCAAGAGAAAATAGTGAATTCCTATCATTGCTTCCAAATGCCTTGCTAAAAATACAAATTGAAAGTGGTAGATCATACAACTTGCATGACATACTTACATGATTTCTAAAATTTCTGTGTAACCATTTTAGAAAGCTTATTTTTAGCATTACAAATGATATAAAAATATTACCTAGAGAACAAAATCTAGTAATAATCAATCCTATGAAGAGGAGAAAACAATACTTGCCCTGAACCTTACATATCTTATGGAGTGTGAATCTATAGTTAAATTCCTCCTAATTGATTAAAAGAAAATCCACGACAGCCATGAATTTATTTTCATTCCATGATTAAATACATATCATGCCTTCATTAGCAAAAAATACAGATGGGAATAAAACAGATGCCCTAAACACATCCTGCCAGAGTACTTGCCAATTAAAATTTGCTTGTATTAACTCTACCTGATGCCAAATTGGCTACAAAAATGTCATAGTCTTTTTATTGAGGTTGTTATCAGTAGTGTACTTTGAATCCTTTGTAGTACTCCATCAAAAAAATCCTCTGTGTGAATTACCACATACATTTTATAGCACTCCTGTTGGCCACTGGAAGCCCGCTGGGCAGATGCAGTACATCGTACTACAATAGTTACCCAAATGATAACAAGACCATGGTTTTGGCACTCAAGTTGGGAACCCAAGCCTGACCAAATATGCAAAGAGCTATTCACTGGGACTAAACTTTCTCACCACCACTGATAGACCATTCTTCCAATGGAACCAGTATAGCCCATTTTGCAGAAAGATGTAGAATTTAGGATTCCTACCTCAAAGACATCACCAGATGGATCACAGAGGAGGACTCACCACTGTGCAAATAATGCTTTATTTCCTATCCTGGGAAAGGACTAGAAGTATTTCTTGACACTTAAAGATCTCCTGAACCCTGGGAACTAGGAGAAGTCTGGAAACTAGGAGAAGCAATTCTCTGATAAGCAAACATGACCTTGCCTGTGAAACAAAACCTGATTGCCTAATAGAGTCTCCCCGATGTTTGAAAGAACAAGTTTATTGTCACCTGCAAATGTGTTTGTCAAGGCATAAAAAAATCTCATTTTCCTACCTTTCAAGCAATAGTAGTGTTCTAAAAATATAAAACAACAGAAGAAATAAAGGCAAAGAAATTAAGCAAAAGGATCACACACAGAAGTTTAAAAAAAATTTAAAAAAAAGGAAAAAGGAATGGATAGTTATGCTTTGAATTCTTCTGGATTTATGCAGCTAAAATCTGTCCTGAGAAATTCACTGGAAAAGATACAGTCATTGTTGGCTCTTAAGACATTACTCTATAGCAAATTAATAATGAAAGAGGCTTATGTCCCATGCTAGTGAGATTGTAACATCACACCTTTATATATTTATGGGGTCAGTGGAAATAACTGATGAAGCATGCACACAGTCAGGCAAGCGAGATTTTCAAAAACACTCAATAGCCTCCCTCTGTGGGAAAAGAGTTGAGCTATTGCAGTGGAGACAGAACTACGCTGAGTCTGAGAACCTCTGAAAGCCTGAATTTAAAGCACTAACTGGTCCTTTTTTGCAAGTGCTACAGCTTTTACATCCATTTCCCTCCTTAACAGCCACATTCATGTTCACGTAAGAAAAAAATAAAAGATCCAGCACTTACATTGCAAAAGCTTGTTCCCTATTACACCACACAACGGAGAAATTAGATTTTTGCTTTGTAGAATACTTTTACCTCTATTGCTCACTGATTACCAATACAGAAATTCAATACCAGATAATCTTTATGTTCCAAATGCAAATATCATTCAGTTATACTAGTCTGCGTATTCAGAATGCCTTATTTCTCTCTCTTACAAACTTGCAGCTTCCCTAAAACAAGTGAGGTTGTAGCAAGGACAAAATTTACGAGCAAGTTATGCAAATCTGAAATGTTTCTAGGGCAATGTTTTATAGTCCCTTAGAGTTCTATACATAGTATTTTACTGTGTACTCAAAGAGTATTTATTTACCCATGTGTCTGAGGTTTTCTGTCAGGTTTAAAGTTCAGACTTTTCTCAACTAATCTAATTTGTCCAAGATGGATGGCTTCACTTTTTTCCTTTGGAAAACCAATGCTGTTACACTGTTTCCAATTCTTCCTCCAAAGCAAAACTTCGGTGTTGGCAGCTCCTCCAGAATTTCAAATCCTGCCAGACAGAAATTAAAATGCTTTTATTAGAAGGAAGTCATTTCATCCTCTACTTGGATAACCCTTTGCAACCCATTCTTTATTTGCCTGGAAAACTTGCAAGTCAGTTACTCTGTGGGTTTATAGGCCCGTATTGTTACACTGCACCACTGCTTTATATAGCTGAAACCCTTCCATGGATAATAAAAATCTTAGCTGGCTGACTCACACAAATTAATGGCAGAAAAGATGATAACTTGCCAGTAAGTTTAGTTCCCCAGAAGGGATGGTTGTTTTAGATCCACACTGAGTTTCAAGCGTCAGGCATGAGATGCAAGAGCTAACCGGCATGTAAAAAACACCCTTTCCAGTGGATCAGAAAGGTCGCTGAGGAGGTGACATAAAAGGTCACAGTCACAGACTTGCCAGTTCCCCTAAATATGGGTAACAATGTTACCCCAATTTCAAAGCAATCAGATGGGTGAACTGATCTGGTAATAAAGGACCAAAAGAGAAGTATCACCCGGGTATAGAAACCCCTCCTTTCCCAGTGTAACTAGACTGAAATCCTCTTCCTCCAAAGTATAACAAAATCTGTCCTCCCTTGGCACGTTGGCACTGGCAAACGCAGACGCTGTAATTCCTGAGGAAAACAGAGGGAAGACAGGCTGAAGCACTTACTGTTTGTTTTACCTTGCCTAATCCTGATCTGAGAAAGTCAATATGCTAATACAGACATTAAAATTTACTCATCGCATCCTTGAACAACCGTAAGTTGGCAGATGGTTCTGTTCAACTGCTTACCTTCTCTGAACTCGTTCAACAGCTCCTCCTTGGTCCAGTTGCAAGACGTTATGAGGAAAAAGCCCTCTGGTTTCAATACACTGCAGAGAGACCTCACGTACTCCTTCCTCTTTCCCACCGCATTATCAGGATTAAGGCTTATGGCATCAAAAGTCCCCTTGTCAATACAAATCTCAAATGCTGATAACTCAGCTGATGGAGCCAGGAAGTCTTCTACCTAAACCAGAAGTCTACAGCTGTGAAAACAATCTTCTACTCGGGAGCTCCTGAATCTTTAATGCAAACCAATACTTTAAAATAAAAAGCCTCAAACCTGACAATAGGTGTGCTTAGGAAAGGGTAACTCACAGGATTGTCACACTTATAATGCCATGTCAGCTTCTTTCTTCTCTACGTATTATGTGATGATCTATTTGCTGTAAAGCCCGTGTATATACCTATCCATCTAAAGCTCCAACTAACATACTTGAAGTTCATTCTTTAAATCATTATTTGTACTTTGATCCCTGGTTTCCTAGATGCTGCATGCTGGGCACTGTACAAATACAGAAGAATAGACAGTGCCTGCCACAAAGAGATTACAATTGATGTACAAGAATAGAGACATCATACAGGTACAGAGCTGAAGGATAAAACAGCATAGCAGAGAGCGAGCTCAGAATGAAAGGCAGTCATAGAATCACAGGATGGCTGAGGTTGGAAGGGACCTCTGGAGGTCATCTGGTCCTACCCCCTGCTCCAGCAGGGCCTCTCAAACTTCCTGTTGCACAGCTACTGGCAGAGATTCTATCACTTAAGGATTTCACCCTCTATCTCAAATCTGAAATTCAGAATGTAGCAGCTAAAATACAGAACTCACCAAATGGTGAACCACTATTCTGCTCCCTGCTAGAAGCAGCGAAATCTTACTGGCCCTAATGACTGTTACAAACAGAAAAAAGATAAGACCAAAAATCTTCTTGTAAATACAGATTTATTTGGTTACAGTTCTTCACAAATGAACATCAAAAGACATCATTAATATAGTACACTGAGTACATCTGAATATCAATTAGGTCATTTAATCTTGGGTTCAATTGCTTTCTATTTCCTCAATAAGCTTTCTCTCAAAACTTACCTTTAATTTAATGTTAGACATCCCTTCTTTCTCTCTTACTTTTTCTGAAAGTTGTATTGCAGAAGGAGAGTAATCAATCCCAGTGAGATTCATGTAGCCAGACTTTGCCTAGACAGAAGCAGAGAATCTTAATCAGTGTGCTAGCAATTTTTTTATCCAACGAGTATATTCCCTATCTATACTCCATTTCATCTCTCCTCCTCTTAAATGACAGAAAAAACCCACCTTTTACTCATTTTTATTCCTGTTACCATTACAAGAGCTAAATAGCTGGGGGAATGAGCTGAAATAACTCCATTCTGCCTCATACCTCATCAAAAGAACTGTTGACTGAAAGCTGGTTTATGTCAACAAGTGGAAAACTGAGCAGAACTGTGAAAAGTAACACCCTGGAGGGGCACAGGCTCTCTTATCTGCACCAAAAGTAACCTAGAAACAAGGAATTTTCAGTGATGAGAACATGTGCCAGTGTCAGATGCTTCAAAATATGAAAACCTCTCTGACACATAACATTTGAGATTGAGCAATTATTTGGTTTATAACCCAAACTGTAAGAGCCAAATATGCAACACATTTTATTAGTACAGAAATCCACTGCAAAACCTTACATTTTTCTAATTATTCATGCTAATGTCTATTTGAATGCAATTATTTGCATGCTACAAGGTCTTTGTATCAGCAATTTTCGGGCAGGTTATGCACCACATAAAAGACCATACAGAGATTTTCTGTTAATCTAACTTTGGAGCAGATAACGATAACCCAGTTCAGCGAACTCAGGCAGTGAGATCCTAGCAACCCTTATGCAAAGCAGGCGGGCACCTTGCACCAGCTGGAGTTGGGCACGTGGGAGGGGGGCAGTGACACATTTTCACTCTGAGGTAGAAGCTGAAGCGACCAGATCTGGGTATCACATGTGTCAGTTGGTCTGGCTAGATCCAAACCTAACAGGAAGAGCTATGACCTTATGGCCAGCTGCAGGCAGTAACAGCAGAGAGAGGGAGGAGGCTTGGGTTTGTTTTGGTTTTGAACAATACATGGACTTTAACTAGCATTAAGCAATCAGCTACATATCTACTTGTTCCAAAGGCTGATACCTCAACAGCGAGGAAAACTACAAGGAGAATTTTTTAAAACAGTCCTTCCTCCAGTCCTTCAGCCCATGTGAGCTCAGTACTAGCCAGCTGCTCTTAATTGAGGACTAATTTCAGCTGAACACAAAGACCATGTTGTTTGCATTTGATGAAGAACAGTGTATTGCTCAGGCTTCTGCCCACGTTCCTTCCCAGAGCAAACCAAGCTTCCTGAGATGCCTGTGCTGAAGGCTTGGGAGTGGAAGAGTAGTTCCCACAACAGCTCCTCTGTTTGGAAAAGAAGAGCTTGAGTCACTTCAGGGAGTTTCCATTCACTCCTATAGTCTCCGCGGCAGAGAAGGAAAGTTTAAGGATAAACAACATTAAATGCTGCTAAACCTTTATGGCCTGACTGCATATGGCCAGGAAGGAATCATTCACTCAAGTGCCAAACATGACCGCGCTGCATCCTGCAACTGGACTCCTGTCCTGAAGGCGGTATTTACAAGCACTCTTCTGCTGCTCCTTCAGATTTTCTTTAATCTTCAGATTAAATAGCAGAAGGTAGTTTGCAATGTTATCAGCACTGCACCATGTTTGGGTTTCTGGTGCTGCCATGTAGACACCCGCACTTGCAAGGCGAATACCCTTCACTTCACAGAAGTTTTTGAATACTGTTGGCTCCCACAACACTCAGGAAAAAAAAGAGAAGGTCAGAGCTCCATGTGGCAGCAACATTTCCTTAGAAGAGCAGGAATTTTTGAAGGCAAAAGAATTAGGTCATCAATGCAGCCTACCAGATTCCTGAAGTTAGCAGGGGTAGGACCATGATCTACTGCACATATAAAACCAGCAAGGGGTCCCACTCATGTATCTGACATCCCCAAAGCAAGCAGAAAGAAGAGAGGAAGCCTCTAGCGGCATTTTTCTTGGAGCTGACAGACAGGCGGATCCCTGCAGTGTGCGTGTACAAGACATTTAGCAGCATGCTGGATGTTTTGCCTTCTAGCTGGGTAGCAGGGCCAGTTTACGCAGGATACAGCAATCTTTCTTGTTTTCACTTTATTTATTACCTGCTTTTCAGATGGCTATTCTGCCTCCTTTTTGTGCAATATTCCCTGCTGGAACTGATAATGACTCACTTAGACCTAGCTGCATTTAAGAGTAATGTTCTTACTATACTATTGTTTACTGCTAATGGCATGCCAGGGCCCAGTATTCCCCAATGAACTGTACTCTGCGGTACCTCTTCCTGTTCTGATGACGGTCTGATACATACCCTCAGCAGCTACCTTTTACAGAAGTGCTACTAATGTCCTACATGACTGAAGTCTGACTGCTCTTTTCAGTATTGCCATTCCCATCACATTATCAAGTCCAACTCCAGTGGCAGAACTGTTCTACGGTAGCTGATGTGCTTGCCAAAAGAATCCTAACTTCATTTTCAAAGCCTAGCAGCTAACACAAAAAAATTTCTTTTACATCAAGTAAGCAAGTGAGACCCTGAATTATTTAGAAACAATAAACAATGTAATTTTTGAAGTCACTTTTCAAATGGGAACTGGACTGAAAATTTCCTATTGAAGCAACCACAGTACTTTAAGGTGCTTAATGTAAGGGGGGAGGGTGCTCTTAGGGCAGTTTAATAGTTTTTAAAAGCTAACAGGCTGTCCTTTTCCCATTACAGAATGAAAATCAATTTCAGATTTCTAAGTGGTGCCAGTACAAAATTGAAGTCTTATAAGTAAGATTTTTCTGCTGGATGTTTCAACAATGATAGAGCTAGCTAGCATTGCATTTAACAATCATCATTATTAGGCTTCAAAATTAATTTATCTTAATGAGATGAGCAATTTCTACTTTTGATGATATGACTTCTCCTGTGATGCAGCTTTGCAGCCAGTCCCCATAAAGGCTTTAAACTCTTCTAAAATCAAAGTCCATGTTAAAAAAATTCCATTATAAATCTGACTTTGACTTCCAGCCCTTCCAATTTCTGCAGTAACTAATGGAGCCAATGGAGGACATAGAACAACAGAAACTGCGACAGTATGACAGCTCCTTTCTTTACCAACTCTCCTGTTCAATCAAAACCAGGAAAAAAATACCGCAGCTCCTGAACACCTTGTATCACTGTATAATAACAACATTGTAGCACTTCAGAATATATCTGGTAAGGGGTTTCCACCCTGACAGAAATGGATGCTTCTTAAAAAGAAGTGTTAACAACTTTTTAAGTAATTTACATAAAAACCTTGGGTTTAACCACTTTTTACATCGATAACAAGTATTATCATCAGAACTGAGTATGGAATGGAGAAAGGGTCTGGTTTTGCACGAGAGTACTTTGTGTATTACTCAAGTTAATTTCCTTACTTGTGGGTGTTTTACACAACAATGGGAATAAAAGCATTTTTAAATATAGGAAAACAGGAAGGTAAAGTTAAAATAAGGGATATTCAGGCTAACTGATTTAAAGAAATACCGTAAATTTCAAAATCTGAAGTACTGACAAGCTGGGCAGTACCAAGAAACTAGAAGTTTGAGCATGTCTAGCAAAAAAGTAGATATTTCCATTTGGCAGAACACCACACGTATTCTGTTGCTAGGTCTGCACTTTTAAAAGCCCCTAACAGCACTGCTGGTTCAAGGAGTCACATACCTAAGTCCCACAGGCTGCCTGGCAGCCACTTGCAATTACGCCTTGTCTTTGTGACAGGATGTTCTTTAAGGCATATCAACAGCACTGAGTTATATTCTATATTCACTTATACTCTTAAACCAAATGAAAATTTAAAACCTGATGCACAGTAACCAGTGTTCTGTTGATGGGAAAAAACCACAATATAAGTTTTAATTTAGGCTACTTGCTTTTTGTCTCTCACCTAAGTTACAGCTTTCCATGATTACTACTGTCACTTGTGAGAACCGTATTTAAACTACTCCGTTCGGAGCATTGATTCTGTATCAAAAGCACAAACTTTGCCATATACCAACCAATTCAATCAGTAAAACACCGTTTCCCGTTCCAATGTCAAGCACAGAGCTGTCAAGGGGAACCTTTTGTTTTTCCAACCATCTGATTATGCGAACCATGCTTTCTTCTCCAAACCTATTAAAAACAAGGGAATCGGCTAATCAAGATAGCAAAGACATACAAAAGGCACAGCAAGTTTACTTCATCACTCCCTCTCTCCAGCTTTTGCAAAGCATCTCTTACTGAAGCACTTGCGTAACAACTGACATAGCTCATATTCCATGTTTGCTTTGTTGAAGTTAAAATGAATCACATGGCCTTAAAACTCACAGAAACACCAACTCTGGGAGGTGAAGCCCTCCGTATATTAAAAAAGAAGACAGCACTGTCAACTTGCCTAGTTAAACCTGAGCTCAGGGATAAAATGAACATTTATTAGTAACATACACCATAACTACCACCTCACTTGCTGTGTAATGACAGTTGTCCAAGTGCAGCTTGGAAATTTGCTTTGCAAAACTGGGTAAGAGAAGAACTGGTGGCGTCAAGATTAAAATTCCCCATCATTTTGCCAACATCCAGAACTATTCAGTCACCCACCAAATTGCTTGCTGTTTTTGCAGCGTCTACTTTAAAAACGAAGTAATAGAAACACTCTGGTGGAGTTATTTTATTTACCAAATTTCACCAGCATCTCCAACGTCTTGAAAAGTTTGCAGTTCTCTTTCATACGCGGCATCCCAGCTAGAGGCGGGGGAAAAGGAGAGGATATTGCAATTAACACTGGAAAAGATTTAGATTAAAGAGCGAGGGGAAGAAAGGGCGGGAAGGCAGCAGCCGCGTCGCTGTGCCACTTTATGTCCCCTGCATCATGTAGATTGACAAACTGCTCGGGAACGCGCTGTCCGCCAGGCACCGAGCTGGAGACGCCCAGAGGGGGAAGGCTGAGGGTTAACAGACGAGAGTATCTGGGGCACAGCACGGGCCTCTTGCTCCCCGGGCAGCACCACCGGGGAGCTGCCGGGAGGAACCCCGCCTGGGCCACCGCCCCGGGCCCGCCACACCGCGGCTCACACCCCCCCCCCCCGCCCGACGCAGC
>NW_008795129.1:23702023-23703162 GCF_000699145.1 Aptenodytes forsteri
CGCGCGGCCCGGCAGCACCTCGGCACCATAGAGCGCAGCTGGGAGAGGGCCCGCGGCCGCCGCTCTGGCGCGTGGAGGACTCTTGCTCGCTGCCCGTTGGGGGCCGGGAGCGCGGCCGGGGGGTGTCAAGTCCCTCAAAAAAATCCAAGTGTTTTATAGTTTTGTTTCTAAGAAACGGCAAAGCTCCAAATGACCAGATTTTCATCATTGCAATCCATACGGATCCCCTAAAATCAGCGGAATCTTTTTAAAAAGGATTTATGCTCTTCATTATTTATGAATTTCAAATTTCACAAATGGGTTTGCTTTCACAAGGCTTTTTCCAAGATATATTAATACTACATTCTGTAATATATTTTCAAACCAGGAATAATTCTGGCACTGGAAGCAGGCAACGGGGGTGTACCCGTGCCACCCTGCTGCCGGAGGATCTGTGCGGGGAAATACCTGTGCTGGAGGGGAACCAGCAGGCACCCGCGAAGCTCGGAGCATCGCAGGATGTCGTCAGCGGGACGCCGTTTGCAAAACCGGAGCCGAAACTTCTTTCCTTTGCGAAGCAAAAGGAGGACAGAAGAATCCTGGGGGCTGAGCAAGCGTAAAACATCCCACAGCGGAGTGCCCGAACTGAAAAACCCAGCGAACAGCGGCAGACGGCACGGCTGCTCGGTCAGCTCCTGCACCGCTCCCTCGCGCGTGCTCTGCAACCCTCGCCCAGTCCTTCCGTAGCCCAGCCTGCACAAAATACCCAACGCGTATTGGGTATTTGGGTATTGGGTATCGGTGCACAAAATACCGAGCGCTACCTCATGCCGTTTCACTGGTTTTGCAAGGACTCATCCCTTGGAGATGCTCACGCCTCCCGGCACGCTTTCCCGGTAGCGCTCGCAGGCCCTCCAGCACCGGCACTGGGTGCGCGTCCCACCGCAAGCCCGGCGGCACGGCAGGCCCCAGGCTCGGGTGAAGGGCTCCGAGCAGCCCGGCCCGGCAGGAGGCTGCAGCGCCCGGCCCAAACCACTCAGCTGACGCACGGAGCTGGGCCTCGGCCCCCTGACCGGCCCGGGACGGCGCCTGTGCCCCTCCCGAGGGGGAGCAACCCGGCCCGGTCCCGTGTGCGGGAGGGACTACACTTCCCGGGAGAC
>NW_008795129.1:23703868-23767363 GCF_000699145.1 Aptenodytes forsteri
GGCCGCCCCGCGCGTCTGGGGCATCGCTGGGATGGACGTGGGGCGCCGGGGGCTGCACCCCGCGGGTGCGGGGCTCCCACGGCATGCAGGAAATCGGCTGTAGGCAGAAAGCGCGTGTGTAAAAGCTGCGAGTGTTTGCGTGCATGTTGCAGTAGCGCTGGCTTTCCAGCACCGGTAACTAACCCTGGTTACAGTGCAGAACCGGGGTGTTTCTAAATCCCTCTGTTCTCTTGACAAAATTCTAGTCTGAGCTTGCTCCCTTATCTCCGCAGCAGGAAACGGTGCACTGCCATTTCAGTGCTTATGCCAAAAGCACCTGATTCCTGCTTATTCTCCTTCCTCATTTTGGGCGGGGGTGGAGAATAAAAGATGACTTAAAGTTACCTCCTGAGTTTTATGATCCCTGGTGTTGTTCGAGGTCCAGCCCAATCTCTGTATGTAAATTTGAGTAAGCTTCTGCAGATGTAAACTCCGCTTCCCCTTAGCTTTGAAGGAACAGAGCAGCAGTGGTGCGGTGCACCGTGCTCAGGCCTCCTCCTCATCCACCCCGTGCCTGTGTAGCTGGGACTGCTTTTTTTTGTAATCTGTGTTTGCCTTATATAAGTTGTGCGTTACTTACGGAAGCTTTCAGTAAAATATTATTTTTGGACAACCTATTCCTATAGTGTTGTGACAGGATGTTGGTAAATCAGAAGATCAGTCTCGGTAAACCTAAGGACAGGTTATACCTACTGCAGCTCAGATATGTCTTTCAACCTAAATTTTTTTTTCAATTCTTCTGTTTAATGCTAAGAAAGTTACAATAAATGATTGTATAGTGGGTTTTTTTCCTATTTTTAGTCTTTTTTTTTTCTCCCTTGAAATTGTAGGAAGGATTTCTGCTAGGAGAGGTGAGACAAGAAGAGACCTTTAGCATTAGTGATTCACAGATCAGCAACACTGAATTTCTACAAGTGATTGGTAAGTAATAGAACTTTGAGAAATTCTGAAAGAAGCACTGTTCAGTTTTTCAATTTTCAGTACGACAGTTCAGTAAGAAGTCACTTGTGAGACCAGCACAAGATGTTCCAGTCTTTCAGAATCGCATTTGCTACAGTATTTGTGTGTTTGTGGTTGAGATGTGAGGAAAGGAAACAGTCCTTTGCTAGATATGGGGTTTTTATGCATCTCCTTTTCTGGAAAAAAGATCATTCATTGGAGACATTTGTCTGCTTTTCATGATGGACAAATTATTTATTTGGCTTTTGGTCCTGCAGGGAGTTTCCTGCTTGATATGGTTGCCTAAATACAAGCATGCGCTCAAAGTAAAATAAATGCATTGCTTGATTTACTAATACTGAAAAGGGGGCAAATATCCAGTAGAAGGTTTGGCTGCACGGATGGCTGGTAGTTGATGACATCATAAACTGTCACAGCACGATTTGCCGAGGAATATCTGTGAAACAATTTACTTTATTGATAAGCACAAGGACTGTACAATGATTTGTTGTTGCTATGAAAAGTGAAAGAAGATCTAAGGTCTTGCTGTTAAGTGTTGTTGGTTGAAGTAGATATTTTTATACATGAGTGAGAAGCTGTTGCATGTTTTTAGCTCTATGGTTTATAAAAAATAGGAAACCTCTGAAAGAAAATGCTTTTTTTGTTTATGTATATATAACCCGATGTTAAAATACATCTAAACCTTCTTTAAAAACCCGAATGTGTGCATAACTGGCTTTGTGGATCTGATTCTAGATAACATAGCAGGGTCTGCATAAAGCTTAGCTAATACACAAACATCTTGTGATTGACTCTCAAATGTTACTCTGATACAGAACTAATGATCTGTGAGAGTGTGTACTATGTTATGTTACATCTCAAGATACTTGCCACCTTAAAGTAGTGATGGTTGTGCATATAAGAATCCAGAAGGTTAAGTAGTTTCCTGTTCCAGTTATTCCTAAGGAAACATGGGTGATAAGTCGTCTGTGTGAAGTGTCAATTAATTACAATTAATTAATTGAGCTAAATTACAAAAAAATAAAGGCATAGGATTTTGTGTGTGTGTATATAATCACTATCAAAGTATTGTATAAAGGAGGGCAGCTGATAGCTATGTCTGTTCAGACAAAACTAGACATGACTATTAAGTGGTAACTGATCTTAGTTACTGTTGACAGTGTAATACAGTAATGTCACCAACTGCAGCCTCAGTGTGGTTTCATAAACCAAGTGTTTGTGGTGTTAAAAATTATTCCCTTTTTAGATAACTCTTTTTGCCACGTTCCTGGTTACGGTTATTTTCTGAAAAGGGAAATTACCTGCCCCAAGGATATTTTTTTTTGTTTACCAAATTTGTACTTCAATATTTATTTATCAACATTAACTCTTGAAGTCCCAGTTCAGCTCATGAACTGAGACTGACAGTTTTGTGGCACTGTTGTCACAGATGAGTTTTAACGTTCTTATGTGTCTGCTGTCTCAAAGCTTAGTGGTGGTGTTTGAGTATATATGTGTGTGTATATAGTACATATACTATATATAGAGATACAATAAGTCAATGTGTAAAACTCTAGAATGGTGGCTGCTTCATGTGTTCTAAGCAGTAGGCTTGTTACTTCCTGTTTTTCAAAAGACAAGGTCTATGTAGCAATGTAATAACATGAGAATCAAGTATGTATTCTCAGTAGTTGTAATCAATATATTTGCTGGAAGGAATTGGTCTAAACTGGAATAATTAAACTTACTGGCTTTGTTTAGCAAATTACTTCCACAGATTCCTGTATGCCAGTGTGAAAATACAGGGTTGATACACTTTTAAACAATTCCAAATAAAGAAAGTCAGAAACTGTAACAGCAGCATCACGAGGAGTTCTTGCCAGTGAAAGTGTACGGTTTCTCAGGCAGTATGCCTGCCATGGATGTTCAGGGACTTGTTTTGATAGTGGCTAAATATGCTGAGATGCTAATGTGTGTAGTCTGTTGTTCTTGGGAATTGTGATCTGGTTCTGACTCTGCTGAGATTGCAATCATGAGCAGCCTGTGACTTTCAGAACAGCAGGCGGTGAGTCACTTTTCAGGAAGGAAGAGTCTAAACAAAGTCATTGCTAAACTCTCCAGCAGGGTTCTAATATAGGAGCTTGAAATATTATTGCTATGTAAGTCCTATTCAGTCTGAGCAAATACAGTTTCAGACAAAAGTTATGTGATCGAGGTGTAATAATATGAATAAATGGTAAGCTGTATTTGGTAAAAAGTTGGAGTAGAGGAGAACTTTAAAGTAGTACTAAATGCTGCAGAAAAGTAAGTCATGCTTGGTGTTAGAGATGATGTGGATTGGATTTTTGCTCTTTTCTTGCTCTTCTCTGAGATTGCTGACATGTTACAACCTTTGCTGCTTAAATAAGCATCTTAACATTTATTACAACCCCTTCAATGAAAAAAAATACTGCTGTGACTTTTTAATACTTCATATAACAGAATGATAAATTGCAGCTAACCGTTTGGGAGTGGCTTTTAACCCCTTTTCTCATCATAGATTCTCTTTGCCTTGCCTGGTTAAATACTCCAATGTATAACATTTCAGTGATTCCCTTCCCCATCCCTTTTTTTAATTCATTGCTGCTGTATTAAATGCTGTATATGAATGCAAGTAAACTGTTGTGGAAAGGTGTATCAAAAAGGAGGAGGAGGTTGTGAGGAGGTTACAACCATAAAATAGTATCAAAAGTCTGTATCTGAGGCTCAGATACATCTATGTGTCTGAGCAAGTGTATGTCTTATTGTTAAAATATTTTCCTCTGTAAAATGGCAGATTAGAAAGAGAAGCTAGTTTTCTGGGTATGGTGCTGTGTCATCAAGTGTTGTTGAGACATTAAGGGCAGTGTGTGGTCTGACACAAATGTTTATTTGCTCTTTAACTGTGATGTGGAAAGTTCATGCAAGATATGCCACTGTAATTTCTCTTCACCTTAAGCAGTTGGACATATGTCTCTTTCTTGTTTGTTTGTTGTTGCAGAAATCCATAACCATGAGCCTTGTTCAAAACTTTTTAGGTAAGCATTTTCTGTTGTCTTCCTGTGTTGGCTGCAGAATATAAAAATAGGTAGCTCACTGAAATATTAGCATTTCAAATGTACCTACCGATGTTTGCATTGTTTGCTCATCTGATGATATTAAAGGAATACGTGTAAATGGCACCAGCCATGACAATGAAAGTATGAGTTTACAGTATTAGTAGCACTTACCTTAATATAAAATATTAGGTTAGAAAGTGTGCTGAGGTAGCTAGTACAGGCTTATTTCTCTGTCTCTTTGAATTTCCACCTCATGTAGTTAGCGGAGGTGGGATAGCAGTCAGATCAAATCATAACGCTCTGATAGTTAGGATGAATGTCAAAACCAATTTAAATTATTGCACTTAGGTTAGCTCTGCTTGGACCTGGTGGGTCACAGGACACCTTGTGTGCCCTAACCTTAGTAACTTGCTGGGTTAACAAGTTGTTTTGTAGTTAGTTGTACTGACTTGCACCAACTAATTATTCTGAAACTTTCCGCTTACTAGTTTTTTTGCCTTCTGATCTCCTGTACTCCAGAATTTAAATTAAATATAGGTCTGATATATTCTATTTAGCAGCTTCCATCTATGTATATGTAGCTTTTCTCTATAGTCTTCACTTGTTATACAGTGATGGCTTCTAAATTGCTGTCTAGAAATTATTTTTAGAAGGAATTCCCAATTAATCTCCTCTTGTCTTTATTTAGAGATTTCTAGCCAATCATGAAAACACGGTATCTTAGATATTATGATTGACATTAGTTACATTAGAGAGAAAAGCTGCAGTCTATCATTTGCTATCTGATAATTACAGAGAGGGTACTCTTAACCCTGTGATTTAAGTGCTAGATACTCTACACATCAAGATAATATCCCAGTGTCTAGTAGCCTCTTTCTGATTCCTAGTGATGCTTTGTGCAGTGCATATCAAAACTGATCACATTTACTGCTTTTCCCCAGTCAAGAAATTGGTTGTTAGTAACTGAGCTGATGGAGTAAGGGGAAGAAGTCTGTATTTCACTGCATGCTTTCTGCACAAGAAAACTGATGAATTTATTTACTTCAGAGCAGAGGGGAAACTCTCATATAGCCAGAGCATGCTGTTGGTTTCTCTGTTCCGTTAGTTGTAGCAGATGCTGATTTTTTGGGGCATTCTACCTTATCCTTTTGACTTAAGTGAAGCCAGTCTGAGGTAGCCTATCACACATCCGCTCTGTATTCTTGTAAGCTGACACTGCTGGTGTTGAGTATGACAGGCTTGGTTCCAGTGCTTTTACCAACACGTGGGAACTGAATAAGAAGCAAGAATTTTAAAAGGATTTCAAATGAAGGTGTTTCGTTACATACTAGTTGCTCATCCCATAAGAAAATTATTCTTATTAAGCATAAAAAGAGAGAGAATTGGATATCCGCTACTTACAAGAATGTATAAATATTGTGAACATTAATTGAAAAGATTATGCAAATATTATGTAGTATCTCAAATTAGTAATTGGCTGTAGTCTTAATATTCACAATAACTTGCATCTTGAAATAAATTTTATTTCCACCCTTATTTACCAGCCAAGTACTGAGCTCAGGATTTTCTGTTGTGTTTTTTTTACCCACACACACAAGAGTTGAGATCATAGACCTCTAAAACAGAGTGTTCTCCTGCACTGCTTTATGTGTTAGTGATATCAGCTCTTGAAAGAGACTAAGGACTTGGCAGGTAAGTCAAGGAGGAATCTATTTTAAAATGTTTTTCCTTTTATCATGAAGTGTGATCTACTTGAATTTATAAACCTGTCTGTGTAAACAGATTTATAAATCCTTAAATCTGTTTGTCCTCAAAATAACAACTCGTCAGGGTTTGGGCCTCAGTTCTGTAAGCAGAGCCATATGGAAAGACCATGATACTTTGGATTCTTGCTAACCTCAGTATAACTGTTTTGGCTTCAAGGGTCCAATCATGTGAGTCTAATTGCAGGACTGGAGCTCAAGAAATTGATTTGTAGTTGCATGTAAAATGGCCCTGCTTTCCTTTCTTCTTTGGCAGGTAGGCCTCTTATTATTGAAGCAGGGTTTTACAGAATGCTGGTCAAAATAAAATTACACAGTGCATTTATGTACGTACCCCTTGTTGTAGGGGCTGGCAGTGAAATACTAGGCATCGAACTAGTGTGTGCAATGAAAGCATTTTAAAACTAATAATTACAGGCACCTTGTATTTCATTACTAGTGGTTTAAAAGGGGTTAGAGTTTTCACACCAGCTAGTCTTATGCATCTAATTTAAATGCTCTGCATCTTCCTCTGTGAGCAACTGCATCTGTCTATTAGCTGTGCAGTCAACCTAGGCTTCTAACTGTGCTCTATGTAGCACCCAAGCTGGATATCTTAAGTAGGTGATGTGAATACTGACCTATGTTGATAAAGGTAAAACTACAGAAGTTGCTTTGTAATGTATAGAATGCCATCTATTTGAAGAACACTCAAAGTATAAATTACTTACTTTATGTATAATGTGCATGTGTGTAAACTGTGTACCTACCTTTCTCTCTTCCTTTTTGGTTCAAGCTTTTATGACTATGCAGGCAAGGTTAATGAGGAGAGTTTGGACAGGATTCTTAAAGACCGAAGAAAAGTAAGTTTTCTATCTTTTTTGTCCTGTTCTAGTCATTAGAGCCTATAATTAGACAGAGCGGTTTTGGAAAACAAACAAACAAAGGCAGTTAACAAGAAGAAATTTTCGTTCCCAAATCTGATGGTTTGTTTTGACCCAGAGATTATCCTGTACAGAAGTTGGTGGATTTGTGGTATTTAGGTTAAATGTGGGGCACTGTCTAAATTCTCTGAAGAAATGCAAAGGATTTAAGTTTAGGTCTCCAAAAATGAAGGGCTAGTATTAACCGACTCAAATTTCTGAGCTAAACATGTAGCATAACGATTGTGTACTCTGCTGCTGAAACCAACAAAAATGTAGCTGATCTGAAAATCTGTTCTAAAGAGTTCATTTAAAAGATTTGTAATGATATAGCCTTGTAATTGCAATTTTTGCACTGTCAGTTTTAAACTGGCAACACTGTTCTATCAGTTATGTCAGATGTTGTCATAGCTTTGTCACGCATATGTTGTTAGTAGCACAACTAGTATTAAGAAGATTAAATTTTAGTAGTTCTTTGGAGAAGAGTTAAACCTTTTTTCAATGTTTCATCTCGTTCTATACTTGTAGTGCGCTATCTTTCTAACTATCAAATGATTTGGAAGTTCTCATGAGCTGATAACATCAAAGAGCAGAGCTGAAGGTGTGGTTCCTTATGTAGTGAAGTGAATCCACCAGTCAGCTTGCTCTGGCAAAAAGACGGATGACTGACTTGCATGGTTCAATTTGTGGCAACTGTGGACCATGTTAGACCTAGCGGGAAAGCATCACAAGTACATGAATTTGGCTCACGAGGTCTGGTTAGTGCCAGAGCTAGTACAAGGTAGGGGTGGTTAAAACAAGACCTTTTTTCCTGTTTGACTCGTTTTTACAAAGCGGCAGCAAACCAATGTGGTTCCAGCTGCTTTTAGTGCTGCTGGTTGCATTTCATTAGTAGCAGAGCTAACTGTCAAGGCATGACCTGTTGGGCTTCTGGGATTTCTGTCCTCTATAGGTGACTCAAGTGTAGCTTTCACTACTCCAAGTAAGAATGCCTACTGTGTGAATTGATCATCATTATGCAAAGTGTGTGATGACAGTTGCTCAATTGCTAATTGAATTTGCAGTCTTTACTTTGTGTTCACCTTACCCACCTGAACTGTGGACTTTAGCTTGCAGACAAGGCTTACACTGAGGAGGGATCTTTAGGGAAGCAAGTCCTAAATCTGTGCAGCTTCTGCAACACTGATGATTGTAATGCTTTTTTTCTTGTCTGTTTCTTCCAGCAAATGCTCTCAGAATAAACTCCTCTGTATATACTAATGTATTTATGCTGAGTACATTGGTGCTTTGCATGTATATTTATACATGCAGACATGTACATCTTTATGCTGGTGATGGTGTGAGTTTCCAGTCTCAGATCCTGAATTCTGTAACCCCATAACTCTACTCTAGAACACTACAGAGCATATTAAGTTCCCCTTCAGGAGACAAGGCAAAAAACATAGTTAAAAGAATGTTTGTCTCTCGCTAGTTTTAAGTTGAATTTTATTTTGTTACGACCTACCTTGCAGGGAGACTCTGGCAAGACTGTGCTCACCATTACTGTGGTGAGAAAGCAGGCAAAACTGGAGAAATTAAAACTTGCAAGTGTCATGTGACTAAAGCACCACAGATCTAATGACTCTAATTGTCATAATGTCAAAAAAGAAAGAAATACTGCTGTCTGGGAACCAAGACAGTCTTGTATTCTCTTTTGTTAGCAAACTAAGCGCATTTTATTACATTCAGACTAAGTAATTGTACGGATTTACTATAAAAACTTAAAACTAATGCTTCCAATTTTTTTTATTTAACACAGGAGTCATATTGTTTAATATGTAGACTCTGCTCTATTCCACTGACTATATACATGCAGTCTTAATGCATCACTACATGATAGTGCCTATTCCTGGGACTCTTCCTAAATCAAATTGTTAATGATGTGTCCTTTTTCTTTAATCTCCTAAATTAAATGTTAGTTTATATGAAGTAAAGGAGTTTAATGCATGTTGTATTCAAAATAATCATTGAATTAGAATGGGTCTTATCTGATGTGCATACGAATCTTTCACAATTCAATACACAATGAGATAATGTTATTGCAGATTAGTCCCGTATGCCTCATGAACAGACATGAATTTGCAAATATGTTTGTGAAGCACTTGAAGTGTCTTACAAATCAATACAAGTGAATAGGCAGTTGAAATATTTAGGCTGAAGAAAACCCACATCTGCTGTGTTTGAAAACAGCTCAAGTCTAATAATTTGAAGATGCTCCAAGGTTTGTTGCTAAAATTAAACAATTGAAGTATATTGGAAGTGGGATCTTGAATGCTACTGAGGACACACAGGTGTTTGTAGCACAATGAAGTTGAGCAATTAATAGTCGTGTTGTAACAGGATGTCACTTATTTCAGGTTATTTAATAAGTGCAAGCCTCTAGTAATTCAGTCTGCTTTTGTTGTAATAAAGCTATTGGGTTATTCACATGATACCACAGTTTTAGCAACTTTATTGTAAGAAGGTAAGTCTGTATCTATCAGTTAATACTTTGTGTTTTTCTGATGTACCTTGATTACAGAACGTTATTGGATGGTACAGATTTAGGAGGAACACTCAGCAGCAAATGTCATATAGAGAGCACATCATTCATAAACAGCTGACACACATTCTTGGAGTGCCTGATCTTGTCTTCCTTCTCTTCAGCTTCATTTCCACTGCAAATAACTCAACACATGCTTTAGAATATGTGCTTTTTAGACCAAACAGAAGGTATGCAATCTCTGTATATGAACCAATCCTCATTTTTTGTTCTGCTTCTTATTGCTATTCTTTATACTCTAAACTATTTTGAAGTTTGTACAATTACACGTAAAGAAGGCTTTGTGTTTGTCAAATGACATCTTGGTGTACAATTGTTAGTGATGACAGTTTTCTTTTTCTGTGCAAGTAATTTATAAATTAAAGTTTTGGGGTGAGCAAAAGTTCTTTTCAGTCTTTAAATCTTCAGACAACAAAAAAAAAATATTTTAAGAGAAATCAGATGTCAGTACCATGTTTCTTATAATAGACCTGAATGTAGCTTCACCCTTCTTGTATCTGTGGTAGTTTGAATGCACAATTAAAAGGTTCTAAGAGGTATGGAGGTAGGTCCATCTCCAGGGAGTTTTTGATAATGCGTTTATTTTGAACACAACTTCTAATATTTAGTGGCTTTTATAATAAACATAATACAGAAGCTTTAAAATTAGATGAGTTGTGATCATCAGAGAGACGGGATAGTATCAAGGCTATTGTAATTAATCTTTTGAATATGAATTAAGAAGTCTTTCTAAACTTTCTCTACAGGTATAATCAAAGGGTGTCACTTACTATTCCTAATCTAGGCAACACTAGTCAACAGGAATACAAAGTTTCTTCAGTGCCAAATACTTCTCAGAATTATGCCAAAGTTATTAAGGAACACGGGTAAGGATTTTTCCTTTGCAATTGAAGTACAGTCATCAAGCTCTACGTTCTGTACCTTCCAAAGAATACTACAAATATGCATTTCAAGCAGGAAAAAACTAGTTCTGGAGGAGAATGGTCAGTTCGTAGTGCACTTTTTTTCCTGCTAAGAATTGAATCTTTTGGAAGAACAAAGGGGACTTGGTGCACTAATCGGAAGAGCAGAGTTGGTATGGCCAGTCGGTGCTGTGGGCCTTCTGGCTGGAAGTTTCTTACTTGATTTCCATCCACCCCGCCAAGGAATTCTGTGTGCAAGCTTGATTTAAAACTTGAACTTCAACTTGGAAGTGTTGAAGTCTTGTAGTAATCAAGTCATTTTAATTAAATGCTGTAAATGCAAAGTAGCTCTTCTGACTGTTAACAATGAAATTATACAAGCTTAAAGATTTCTGCACAAGTTTAATCTCATTGAAATGGGACTCTGTTGTTCCAGAAGGAATTTTGGTATTGAATATGCTGCTGTCCAAATTTTGGTTCTTGAGTATGTTATGTTTTGTAGCAATATAAAATAAAATGCATGTTAGAAATATAGTGATAGACTGCTTAACAGCAATTCAAAGACAGCATGAGCTAGAAACTTGTGTTGTCTTTTCTAACTAATAATTTCTTCCTTTTTTTTTTTAGTACTGATTTTTTTGACAAAGATGGAGTGATGAAGGACATCAGGGCTATATATCAGGTTTATAATGCACTTCAGGAAAAAGTACAGGTAACTTCCTTTACTTAATATTGGTCAGTATGTATGTGGCATCTTTTGTTTGTCCTTTGGTTAAACCAGGAGCGGAGGAGATGGAGATTTTTAGAGCTCATAAACAATTTATCATGAACTGTAGGAAAATAAGTCTGACTTAAATAATGAAATGTCAGTTTCTATTTAATGTGTGCATTTGCAGAGGCTGCTGTAAAAGTGGTTGATACAAATATCATCAATTCTTGCTCTTTTGCAAGTAAGAATGTTTTAATGCTTAGTGATTTCTGGGAGACGTTAGCTATTTTTAAGAGTATGCATTGAAGAAAAGCCTTGCTGAAGGCTGTAGGGATTTGCACAGGTTTAAAGGCTTGCCTGTGTGAGTTTAAAAATGACTCCTGGATCTTGGTATGTAGCGTGCAGCAAAGAGCTCCATCTGTTAGGTAAAACTTGTGAATGTTTTTTGTGTAGAGCATAAGTGGATCCTGCTTCAAATGTGGCAAAGCATCTGAAAGTGCCTTGAGTGTCAAATCTACTAAATGTAAGCTTGTCAATTCACAGCTTGTCCTATGTGAAGAGCAGCGTAGCTGTGCTGCCTCAGGAGCACACACATCTGCTAATTGTGCTGTAGTCACAGCTTATTTCCCAGCTTCGCCCTTACATCTGCCCTGAAGGGATTTGTGTCTCTGCTCCAGCTTAGCTTTGCTGGTTGGCACGTATAGCAAAGAACAAGGCAGTAATCGCTCCAACCATCCCCTGACCCTGCTTGCACAGGAGAACTACTGTTTCTTGGTGGAAGTTGCTATTTCTAACCTGCCTTGTATGGTGGGTAACTCACAACGAGAAGGCAGACAGCTTTCACACCAGCTTCAGGAGGCATGAAAATTTATTTTCAGAGATCTATCCCATTAGCTAATGGTATTATTCTTTAACGCTGTTTTTACAAGAGCGCATACATCCTTTCGCACTCTTGCTGTTGTTCAAATTAGTGTCTGGAAAAATGGAAAATATAACATCATCAGGGAGTTGTCTTCCTACCTGTTAAAACTGTGACTTCGTTGTATTTCGCCATATAAATCATGCTGCTGTACATTGTTTACAGAGCTTAAAAGTAACTTAGGTGTTAGCTAACTTGAGGAACTTTTATCTTTAAAGTGACTGTTTCACAGAGAATGTTACAGGAATGGAAATAAGTTTTCTGGTAAAGCAGCTGAGACGTGTTTGCATTATTCACCAATTATTTGGGAGGGGAGGGTTTAAACTTTATAAACTTCTAAAAATTAGATATAGAACTGAAAGCATAGTTAATCTTTTTCAACTCTGTAGGTAAGATCATGAATAGTAACTTTTTGGAGAAGAAACAGTAAATGGCTAGTGACTTACTGTTTAAGACTCATCAGTGCTTTTAGAGTTGTGTACTCTTCAAAACTGATCATGTTTAATGATAATGACTAATGCTTAATTTCTGAAGAAGTAAACAATATGTAGTATAACATGTTTAGATTAAAAAAAAATCATTATTATCCAGAACTGTTTTTAAACTCAGATCCTTCTATGAAAATTTCACATTCATTTCCTAACCAGTATAGGGAAATTGTGTTGAAAAATCCATGGATCTTGTTTATTTAATAGAGGTATCAGTTAGGAGATCAGCTTGGGACAGTTGTCTCTTGGGTCAACTGTTTCATACCCCAATTCGAATTTGGTCTAGTGCAAAAAGTATGCGCCTTTATGCTACATTTTAAAATCATGCTATTACAGTATCATTGTTCTGCTAACAACAAGTATATTTAAAAAAAAAAAGTGAAGTCTCTTCCACCAAGTAGGAAGAACTAACTTTGGATCTTACTACAAATCTTCCTGTAATGATGAATTATTTGGAAGTGCTTTTCCTATCATGCAGTGGTTGGGAATTGGCAACAGCCAGTAAAGAAAACGATCTTCAGGTTAAATATTATGCTCTGATGTAGTTAACTCCTGCTCTTAGTTTTGTGCTTTTAATGGCTTCTTGTCTGGTAGTAGCTTTATTAATGTTGTCATGAAAGTCTTTCATGTATTTTTTCAAAATCTTAGCATATCTTATGTTTTTCTCCTAGGCAGTATGTATAGATGTAGAAAAAAGTGAACGTGTTGTTGAATCTTTTCAAGCTGATGTAAACAAGTTAAAAAGGCAAATCGCACAAAAGAAAAATGAAAAAGAACAAGAAATAAGTAAGTTGCCTTTTCATTTTTTTGTTTCAGAACAGGATGCTGTAAGGACAAAACGTTTTGTGGAATTATTTTGAGTTGTATTCTTGATAGCTCATAGCAAAAGGAAAAAAAAATCACATTGGGAAGAGTATACGATGGCTTTACATTGAATGATACCTGTACTGTGAAAGTATGTGTACTGCAGATATTTCTGTAGGAGTCATCCAATGTTAGCAAACTTAAAACATAGGAGAGAGACAAAGCTGTAGAGAAAGAACGAGAAAGTCAATTCTGGAAATAACACAGGAAAAGATCAGTTGTAGGAAAGGAAAAGTGGAGCAAAGCCAGGAATGGAAAAAGCAAATCTAAACACTGGAGAGATTCCTTTTGAAATATTACATAGAAACAGGGTACTGTGTTTACAGGCCAGTAGCTATCAATGGATTTGTTTTTTTTTTTAATCTTTATTCCCTTTCCTACTCCTCAGCCCTATCCCCAAATACAAGCCCAGCACCAATTAAGTTAGAGTTCAGCTATATTACTGGATACCAGACAAACTGGGTGAAGGAAAATGAGTGCTTAAGTGATGAACGTTGATGTAGAACATCTGAAGTGTTGTCTAGATAATTTTTTAACTTGTAGCTTTTAGTGGACGTATCAGGTTTTTCTCCACTGATTTGGAGGAGACCATCTACATTTTTGTCCTCCTTTCCCACTTCATAGTTACTGAATCCTAATTTAGTCAACATTTTTTGCATTATTTGCTGACTTAGTGGTGAACATGATTAGCATGGAAATACCACTTTTCAGTGTTGAACTAAATCTTCCCATTCTGAAGTCATTCCTAGCTTCAGGAGTACCTGCTAGAAAGTGGAAGAAACTATTTAAATGCAGAATATTGTTGGAATTTGCCTACCTATTTCAAGTACCATATCATCACTGATATGAATTTCAGTCTGTATTAGTTTTAATTCCATGAAGCTACTGAAATATTGTCCTTCTTGCCGTGTGTTGGGGGGGATTCATTTTGGGGGAAGCTGAATCAGGTAATTCTTTGATTTATTCAAGGCAATGCAAGCATGGCAGTTTTCTCTTTCTAGTGAAGCTCTGAATGCAGAAATTATACTTCTGCTGTGTTTTGGAGACCTATATTACTATTGAGTTGATTCGGTTTGCTTCCGTGGTGCAAATAAGTCCCATTAAAAATCCTTGTTTTTATTAGGGTTGGTTCTGCATTCTGTATTAATAGTATGTCGTGGTTTAACCTTAGCTGGCAACTGAGCACCGCACAGCCGCTCGCTCACTCCCCCCCGCAGTGGGATGGGGGGGAGAATCAGAAAAGTAAAAGTGAGAAAACTCATGGGTTGAGATAAGAACTGTTTAAAAATTGAAACAAAATAATAATAGTAGTAGTAATAATAATAAAAGAATATACAAAGTAAGTAATGCACAATGCAGTTGCGCACCACCCGCTGACCGATGCCCAGCCAGTCCCCTGAGCAGCGGCCCCCCCCGCCAGCTTTCCCCAGTTTCTGTCCTGAGCATGACGCCACATGGTATGGAATGTCCCTTTGGCCAGTTGGGGTCAGCTGTCCTGGCTGTGCCCCCTCCCAGCTTCTTGTGCACCTCCAGCCTTCTCAGTCGGTAGAGCATGGGAAGCTGAGAAGTTCTTGACTCGTGTAAGCACCACTTAACACACTGATGATTTGGTTGTTGCTATCAACATTATTCTCAACCTAAATCCAAAACACAGCACTGTACCAGCTACTAGGAAGAAAACTAACTCTATCCCGGCCGAAACCAGGACATAGTACAAGTTTTCATGGTATGTATTTAGGACTGGTAGGGAAAGCCAGTAATAGGTGTATGTTCATCTTTTTTTGCTGCTCCATAATTTTCTGAATCAGTGAGACCTATTGTGTGAGCATACTTGGCTGGTTGCCACACTGTCTCTCTTTCCTAAAAATTGAATGTGGCTTCAGGAGACGTTGGCTTAGCAGTAGATGGGTTTTGTGAAGAGCCTGAACCTTTCCAAGGAGACATTGCTAATCTAATTTAATTTGTGTGTGTAAGGGAAGACTGAAGGTAGAGAGTAGGAGCAGAGAATAGGCAAATGGGAAGTAATATGTTAAAAAAAAAAAAAAATAATTCATAGGCAAATTACATATTTCAGCAAACGCTGCCTCTTTTTCCATGTTTTGAAATGACAAGCAAATAACCAAATTTTGTAATTCTAGCTGCAAGATGTTTTTTATTAATTGTGTATCTTGTTATCTAAAGCTGTATCTGAGACTAAAAGATGGGTTAACCCTAAACTGTGCAATAGGCCCCTCTGCTGCTATGACTGGGTATTTTTCTTTTCTCCAGGCAGCAAGGTGCTGTTATCACATGAGCATTTTAGAACAAAGTTTGATCTGTCAGCCCAGGTTCTTCCTTCTCTGAACCTCAAAGATAAGGTAAAGATCCAGCATCAGCCACAGACCATTTGAAAGATGGAAGTGGCATGAGTCACTGCTGTTTCCTGCTTGGCTGTAGATGAAACAGCCAGGGAACTGCTACTACTCAAGCTAGCAAGAAGTAGGGATGGGTATTTAGTGTGACTGGAGCTGATCCCAGCCCATATGGCAAAAGATGGGGGAGGAGGAGGAAGAGCAGTCGGTGCTAGCCTCTAGATACTACCAGTGAGATGCAAATGCTGGACTGAAAATTTATGCCAGAGCAGATAAAGTGAGAGGGCTGAAACAATAAAACATGCAGCTTGTATCTGTGCAATATTTTTAGATGTGAGCAGCTAAATACTGAAGCTGGCCTTCTGTTCTCTCACTTCCTCAATATTGGGAGAATTTCCTTGTTTTTAGTGAGTTAAATGTTCCAGTTAATCATTCTCTGAGCTGGAGGAAAAGGGAGCATTTGATTGCAATTCCTGCGGTAGTGTTTTGTGGAAGCTTGTTATTCTTACAAATTTTTGGATAACGGGTTATGACTTTAACACTCTAGCATAAAAGTCAGTTGAGACTTTATTTGCCGGATCACTGACATAATTTTGTATGTGTAGTAGCATGTTCTAGGGTATAGTGAGTGCTGTCTACTTCCCAGATGCCAGGAAATCTCCCACGACAGTACTCATATTGTGGACCAAAAATGGAGTGCTGTTATGTAGCCACTTGAGGGAATATGCTCTTTTTATTACTGAAGAGATATTGAATTGAATTGATTAAAGGAACTCTTCAGCCTTGATTTTTGCTTTTTCCAGATGTATGGGTGTCGTGGTTTAACCTCAGTCAGTTGGCAGCTGAGCACCACGCAGCCGCTCGCTCACTCCCCGCTCCACCCCGGTGGGATGGGGGAGAGAATTGGAAGAGTAGAAGTGAGGAAAAACTCGTGGGTTGAGATAAAAACAGTTTAATAATTCAAATAAAATAGTAACAACAACAATAATAATGTAATAATAATAATAATGTACAAAGCAAGTGATGCACAATGCAATTGCTCACCACCCGTCGACCGATGCCCAGCCAGTCCCTGAGCAGCGGCCCCCCCGGCCAGCTTTCCCCAGTTTATGTACTGAGCATGACGTCACATGGTATGGAATGTCCCTTTGGCCAGTTGGGGTCAACTGTCCTGGCTGTGCCCCCTCCCAGCCTCTTGGGCACCTCCAGCCTTCTCAGTCGGTAGAGCATGGGAAGCTGAGAAGTTCTTGACTAGTGTAAGCACCACTTAGCTATGGAATGTCCCTTTGGCCAGTTGGGGTCAACTGTCCTGGCTGTGCCCCCTCCCAGCTTCTTGTGCACCTCCAGCCTTCTCAGTCGGTAGAGCATGGGAAGCTGAGAAGTTCTTGACTAGTGTAAGCACCACTTAGCTATGGAATGTCCCTTTGGCCAGTTGGGGTCAACTGTCCTGGCTGTGCCCCCTCCCAGCCTCTTGGGCACCTCCAGCCTTCTCAGTCGGTAGAGCATGGGAAGCTGAGAAGTTCTTGACTAGTGTAAGCACCACTTAGCTATGGAATGTCCCTTTGGCCAGTTGGGGTCAACTGTCCTGGCTGTGCCCCCTCCCAGCTTCTTGTGCACCTCCAGCCTTCTCAGTCGGTAGAGCATGGGAAGCTGAGAAGTTCTTGACTAGTGTAAGCACCACTTAGCTATGGAATGTCCCTTTGGCCAGTTGGGGTCAACTGTCCTGGCTGTGCCCCCTCCCAGATTCTTGTGCACCTCCAGCCTTCTCAGTCGGTAGAGCATGGGAAGCTGAGAAGTTCTTGACTAGTGTAAGCACCACTTAGCTATGGAATGTCCCTTTGGCCAGTTGGGGTCAACTGTCCTGGCTGTGCCCCCTCCCAGATTCTTGTGCACCTCCAGCCTTCTCAGTCGGTAGAGCATGGGAAGCTGAGAAGTTCTTGACTAGTGTAAGCACCACTTAGCTATGGAATGTCCCTTTGGCCAGTTGGGGTCAACTGTCCTGGCTGTGCCCCCTCCCAGATTCTTGTGCACCTCCAGCCTTCTCAGTCGGTAGAGCATGGGAAGCTGAGAAGTTCTTGACTAGTGTAAGCACCACTTAGCTATGGAATGTCCCTTTGGCCAGTTGGGGTCAACTGTCCTGGCTGTGCCCCCTCCCAGCCTCTTGGGCACCTCCAGCCTTCTCAGTCGGTAGAGCATGGGAAGCTGAGAAGTTCTTGACTAGTGTAAGCACCACTTAGCTATGGAATGTCCCTTTGGCCAGTTGGGGTCAACTGTCCTGGCTGTGCCCCCTCCCAGATTCTTGTGCACCTCCAGCCTTCTCAGTCGGTAGAGCATGGGAAGCTGAGAAGTTCTTGACTAGTGTAAGCACCACTTAGCAACAACTAAAACATCGGTGTGTTATCAACATTATTCTCATCCTAAATCCAAAACACAGCACTGTACCAGCTACTAGGAAGAAAATTAACTCTATCCCTGATGAAACCAGGACAATCGTGTTACAGTAAGTAGAGCTGGTACCATTTTGTCTGTCACCTAGCTGCAAGGCAGCTTTCATATACTGGTGTCAGTTCTGACAGATGTTTGGAGGTTAATAACCAATTAGAAACGAGTCGAAAACTTAAGTCTATCCCAGTGCTTTACAAACCTTCCTGCAAGGAAGTTTTTCCTCATGCCTAATGTATCATACTGTAATTTAAGCTGCTGCCTTCTTTACCTTTCCACAGCAGCCTCTTATGTACATTTGAAGACTTGAACTGTTTCCTCAGTCTTCTCTAATTATTCCAGTTATTTCAGTCTTTCCTCGTAGGTCATGATATCTAGACCTCTAATAAGTCCTTTTCTTTTTTAGAGTTTCTCCATTTTTTCCCTATTTCTAATTCAAAATTAGATGTAGTATTCCAGTTGTAGTCTTAACCATTACAGTACATACTGAAATAATACTTACCTGTTTCTCAACAGCTGAACACACTTAATGCATGTTGATATTCATAGTTTACATAAATCAACAGCAAACCCGTTTTTCTTTTCTGCAGAAGGGTGCAACTGTTCCTCATTTTGCAATTTGTGCAGTTCATTATTTCTGTGCATGTCTTCCTTAAATTATTTTCCAAATCATCTCATTTAAGATCACTTTGAAATTCCTATTCTGATATCCTGTTATACTTGCAGCTATTACTAGCGTAGTACCATCTGTAATTTTAATAAGCGTGTGCTGATTAAATTCCATCATTAAGGTTGTTAATGTGAGTATAGTTCTGGTGCAGAGCTGTAGGAGCTTCATCTTGATGCGTCTTTCCAATGGGACTGTTAACCATTGTAATTGTTCTTCAACCAGGTTTTCAGCTGTTTTTTTAATCCTCATAGTGCTTATGTTACTGTCTATTCATTATGAAACATGGAGATGCTGTGAAATCCTTAAAGGCGAGACATATCTGTGGCTTTTGGTCTTGCTTTGATTGTTAAAGCCACATGGATTGGAAAGAGACCTTGTCCTTAGTGGACAAATTTATAGCAACTGTCTAACTGTACAATTACTTAAATAAAAGTCAAAATATGGAAGTCGTGGCTTTACCCATTATGTATGGCTTTTCATAGGGAACAGATTTCAGTGATTGTGTCTGACTCTTGCAGGTACAATGAGCAACATACTTTACCAGTGTTAGACTAGTGTGAGAGCCCTGATTGTGGATCACTGTGCTAGGGATATAGAAACACAGATTCAAAAGATGGTTTTTGCTCAGCTAGCTGGTTAGCAATCTAAGTATGAGATACCACGTGAGTACAGATGTTCTGGCTAGCAGAAGGTGAGCATGATACACGGTGGTCTCAGCAGCCCACTAGGCTAATCACAGGCATTGGGAGGGAAGGTTATTAAAATAATAATGTGAGGGAAGAAGACAAGGTAACTTCTTTGCTGGTGTTCATGAGATTGTCCCCTAACACAAGGGGCATTGTAAGAGAAAGTACAGAAGTGTGATTTTTAAGATGTAATATCAACAGTAGAAGCTGATTATGGTGTGATCAAAAGTGAGTCAAGCTTTCAGTACCGAGTAAGACATAGGTGGAGAGGAGCAGGCACGATGACCCCTCGCATAGCTACTTTTTGATGTGAGAAGGAACAGAGAAATACAGAGAAATGATGAGGTGGAAAGAGCAACACGTTATGGAAACTTTCTGTAGCTGTTTTTTTTAGGGGACTTAAACTGGAGGAAATGAACTGTACAGGATGACTGTGCACATAAAAATTGCACACTTGCACTTAGTTTATTTGCTTTCTGACACATTTTGGTTTTGAAATGGGATCACTAGGATAATCAAGTTGTGCTAATACTGATGAGTTTCATGGATGCACTGCTAAATTTAGGGAAGACTCTTTGTCAAGCTCAAAGAGTAGGATGTAGTAATAAGCAAGATTTGACATGATGGTTAGGGATAGTGTCTTATATAGTCATCAATACAAAAATCAGAATTGCCAAAGGCGAGTGGTGGAGACTGAGAGGAAAAGATCCAGTACTGGAGTTTGAAAGCAGTGCCAGGGATGAGCATTTAATAATAACAACCAGAAAGAAAGAAGAGAGAACCAGCTAAGGGCTGGGTGGGTGTGGTATGTTACAACTAGGGTATGTAAAGCATATTGCAAAGTAAGCATTAAGTACACCAATGTTCTTTGCTTTTGTAGGAATGCAGCAAGCAATTCTAAGCAGGCAAATGCCAACAGATAACTTGGAACCTATGTTTGTTCCACGAATGTCCTACACTGGATTTGCTGTGGAAGGCTGCACACTTGAAGATTCGGATGTCTCTGATCCTCCCCCTCCATATTCTGATTTCAATGCAACCAATCAAGAAAGTACTGTCAGTCATGGTCTCCTAGAAAGCAATGTTTTTATGCCTCGACCTCAAGCAGTAGGTTCTTCCAGTTATGTTTCCACAAATGCAGGATTGAAATATTCTGGTAATGGAGCATCCATGCCATCTTCCCAAAGAGCGGTTGGTGACAATGTTGATGAATCAGAAGACAGTGATTATGAAAACTTGCTTGAACCTACGGAGTCATCTGACAGTGAATACTCACAGACAAGGGATTCACGACCTTCAGCACATCCTGATGGTGATTCCAGGAACACTCAAACTTCTCAGATTTGATAGGGGGGGAAAAAAAAAATCCACATGACACTGTTTTTTCATAATTGTTACAGAGAGATTTTGGGGATTTAACCTGGAGGAAATGAACTACACAGGATTACTGTGCACACAAAATGTAGAAGACTTGCACTAGATGGTTTATTCACCTTGTGATACATTTTGCAAGTTTTATAATGGAATCATTAGGATAATCAAGTTGTACTAATACTGATGAGGTTCGTGGATGTACTGGTAAATTTAGGCAAAATGAAATTTATAGAGATCTTGTAGCTTTTGTTGCCGTATTTTCTTTAAGACAATAAATTGGGATGTAGTAACTAAGCACAGTTAGTCTACAAATAATGTTCTCAAATCAAAACTTACCTCTTGCACTATCATGCCTTGAATTTTAATTTTTGAAAGGGAATAAATATATCAGCCGCCTTCAAAATAGCTTTCTATGGTAAGCCAAATTGGCCTTTGCAAGCAAAGAAATTTTGATAATTCTGAGAAGCCTGATTGGAACAGATGTGGTCTACCTTCTATCGGCATGCTCTTTTAACAGAGAAGGGGTTTGTTTCAACATTTTTTACTAGCAGAATGTGTGTATCACTTAAAATGATGGTTGCCTTTTTTTTCTGTAAAGGGTGTGGGGGGGTGGGATGACTGGTAAATCATCCAAATGAATGTCATAAATATAATTATTCTGGTTTCACTGGGTTTACAATGACTTTATGCCACACTAGCCTCATTTAATGTCTCATTTGTTATTTTAGCATAAATACAAAGTGCACATACAGGAGTAAATGACTGACAGAAGTAGCAAATTCCATCATGATTGGACTTTGGAGTCTGCAAATTACAAACATCAGAGACTGCTTCTTGCATTTTTATTTGCATCTGAATATTGGATTTACGCTTCTAGATGAGTTATTTTATGTAATAAATAGGGGATAGGGTAGGAGAAGATTGTTTGGAGAGTCCCCTGGGCTTATTACCTCTTTTAATCTGGGTGAAATGTGTAAATGATTATTTTAATTTGAATTACAGCTCTTGTCAGAAAATTGCCGTTTGGGATAAATGAAGTGTGGTATATTTAGAGAATTTCATGTTTGGATGCACTTATTTTTATTTAAATACTGCTTGTATGCTAATGTTGCCCAAAATATGTGAAATTGTGCCACTAAGAAGTATGTATTATTGGACTTTATCCCTAATCTGTAAAAGAGAAAATACACATTTTTAAGATAACCTCATCTTAAGCATTCATGACTTTGAGGTTTGAATAACCACTTACTTGGTTTACACCCAGAAGAACAAAGCAGTCGCTTAAAAGTTTAAATATGTTGGATTTACAAAAGACTAAAATTTCAGTATGTATTGTATATGTAGGCGAAAGTCTGTTCATTAGCCTCTCCTTACCTGTACTAAATTAAGCAAAATGACTTTGGAAAAAAATGAGATGTTAAAATTGCCACTCTTCTATCGAGTTTTTCCACCTTTAAACATCTAGTGGTCTGTTTTAACTATCTTACATTATTCTCATTATCCTTAACTTGATGCGTTTTGTCTTCGAGTGTTGCAATCCATTTAACAGAGAACTTGCTCTGGTGTTATCGCTGGCTATCTGCAAGCACCTGTGGTTCAGGTGGTATAGATGTGTGTGTGTCGAAATCAGAATTGACAAGATGGCAACTACCGTTTTTATTTTTATTCTGCACAGAAACCTGCAAAATGTACATCTCTGACAAAGCAGTTAAATGTGACAATAAAATCTTATTTAATCCTGTAACTTATATTTTAATATTTGTCAGGTTCCATGTCAGTGAAATAACTCACCAGAATACAGAAATGCAGCTCAAAATTGATGATTTGTTAAAGCTAGTCTGTTTGTAGGACTAAGAGGGGGATTTGATGGCAGGGGGAGGAGGTAGCACTATACCTTGCATATTGCATAGCTGCCACACATTCTTACGATTATGTTGATACAAAAATCCTTGAGTTCTGGAATATTTTAATAATAAAAAGTGTCTTAAGTTCTGGTTGTTTTTACATATAACATGATTGGAGGTGGAACGAGTATGTAATCGTGTCCTCTAGGCAGTGCGTATCTGCTAGTACTTTCACTTACTGTAACTGCTTACTCATAAGAGCAAAGGGTGTGTCTTTATTAATTTCTTTTAATTCAGATAATATTCTGGTAAAAATACATATGAATGGACTTTGCAGTTTTCATTACAGTCCTGTTAAAAATAATGGTGTTGGGTTGTGATCCGTCTGAAGGCAATAGGGAGCAGCTTTAATCATAAAGAAAACCAGAGCTTCATACCCATGAAGTGCCAGGTTTCCACGCCTGACTCATGAAGAGTTTCTTTTGGTGATTCTCAGGAGCACAAAACAGCAGCAAGACCTGTAGCGACGTCCACTCATTAACAGGTAGGCAGCATTGAAGAGGAGCTACTAAAAACTGGCGTCTGTGCCTTTTAGTTCAAAATCCTGTAGTTTCTCTGGTACAATGAAATACTCTGTTTTACTGTTGTGAGAAACCCAGAATTACCATTTCCTTTATTTCCAAATTTACTTTGACACCCCACGCCCACCCCCAATTGTTTATAGCTAGAACCACCATATGGAAAGTCTCAGTAAGTTTAGAACTATCACATATGCTTACAAAAGAAAGCATCACCAAATATTTCTGAAATTAGCTAGGATTTACACTATGGGAGTCTCCAAATCCTCTATTTGCTTACGGAATGGCGTGTGTTGGCAGAAGGCAGCGTGAGCATCTTTAATTTTGGCATATTTGTAACTATGCAGGTTTTGAGTTCTTGTCTAGCATCTCCTAACTACTCGGGGACATTTCACTGGCTCTGACCTGTCCCGAGTTAAAATTCAAGGGGAGCTGTTACTGCTTCATGTGGCAGCAAAATCGGATAAACAAGTGAAGACTGCTTAGGTTTCCTGTTAAGTGAAAAGATGCTTCAGACCATGCTCAGGGTAACTAGTATCAGATCAGTACACTTTATGTTCTGTTGTTTAGCTCCTTTTATTTAGACTTGATACCTTTGAAGATAGCAGTAGACAGCATTTAAAGAAATCAGTATTACTTCAGGTCAAATTGACAGCAGCATCTTCTGTCATATCCGCTGCCCCCTGCTTATAATTACTGTGGGAGAGAAATCCTCTAGGCATAGAGGGTGCGTGGTAGTGGAATTTTTATTTGCAGGTGAACCTCTGCAAACAGATACATCTGCTGGGTCAGTTGTTGATGCTTTCCATACTGTTTCTATGGGTTGTCTTACGCAAAAGGGTAAGTGCTTGGTCAGTGCTTGTCTGTCTCTAACTTGTTGGTCTGTAATTTTGCTTTTTGCAGTTCTGCAGACACCTGCAAGGTTAATTGTAAGCCTTTTGATAATAGACTTGCTTTGCTTGGTTCTTCCACAGCTGCTTATGAGCATTCTGTAGATCAGCTTGAAAGGTGTTGATCTCTCTGGCTTTTTCTGAGAAGAATTTTCCCCTGGCTTTCTCTTACTGTATAAAATGATGGTGGTTTCACATAGATATCTATCATATGCACTTACTTTTCCAAATGCATGTGTGTGTGTATGCATGTACCTATGCCTTTATACTGCTCACTTCTATAGCTTATAGATTTAGGAAGAAACCAGAGGCTTAATTAGAGTTTCATTAGTAAATTGCTAAATACTTAGACACCTGTCCTAGCCTGTGGTCAGGACAGTGACCCTAACATGGCATTGCTTAAATTTGTATTTGTCACTTTGGAAGGACTCCTGCAAAGCTCTCGCCTGCTTCACGTTTCACGCCTCATCTAACAAAGTGTAAGAATGTTTCTTCAAATTCTTGACTCCTGCATTTTCTTACTCTTCACTCTTGCTTACCTGTAAATAACCTTCTGTTGCATAGCAGCATCTCAGCTGCAGTTGCTACTGGGAGAAAAAAGGAGAGGTTCCCTTGCTGTGAACAAAAATACCTGTGGATTCCTCACTGGGAACAGCTTGCGTTATTCCTGCTGGTGGAAGCAGAGAGGGCTGTCTCTTGTACTTACCAGCTCCAAACAAAATTTGGGGGGAGTTGATCACTGTTCATGGTGGGACAGAGGAGCTAGAACAGGTGAAAAATCTCGATGTTATTTTGATGGATTAGGAAGCCAGGCTGTGACGCTCAGATTTTACTGAGTTGAGAATGGCAGCCGAGAGTCCAGGGGAAATAACGGATCAGCCATGGAGACTCGGCTGCGTTGGTTTTACTCCTTTCCCTATGATAAACTGGCAATCGGTACGTGTGTCCTGCCCAGCCCAACAGCCTGGTTTGGTGTGTAGCTTGTGCCTAAGGTCTGCCAGTCTAGGCCAGTGCTTTAAGATGACCGTGTTTTTTCATAGACTCTCAATGAAGACCTTTGTTTCCTACCTAGATCTAGAACTAAAGGATGGTCCTTGCACCTTCATACCAGGAGTGGCTGCTAGTCTTCGTACTTCAGGCATGCCATAGTGGGGGAGTATACCGTTGCATTGCTAAATTCGCAAGCTCTTTCACTGCTCTCACAATTGATTTCAGATGAAATCGCTTTCTGGGCTTTTTTTTTTTTTTTAAAGCTAAGCTGCTATGCTTTCCCACAAATCTGATGGTAATTTTACCTTAATGACATCCAAAGCCTCTGAATCCTTTTGAACACAGATTGCATTTCTGGAATGACCAGAAGCACTTACCAATCCCCTTGGAGAGCAAAGCACCCTCAAGGCAGATCAACAGTTTGTGCAGTCGTGGGGGTAAGCCTGCTGCTCCATTACGCTGCCAAAGGGAGCAAATCCTGCACTCTGCAGGCTTGCAAGGCAGAGAGATCAGAGGCTTGGGAAAGCTCGCTTTACAAGAGCTCCAGCTGCTTCAGCCTCAGTAAAGTGTGCATTAGGAGCTCAACCTTCTCCTTATTTTGAGAGACTTGCAGGTTCAACTTCCTGGGGCAAGTCCTGCAAATGAAGATGGATGTTAGAGCAGGTCAGCTGAACACCTTCATGGAAGAGGGGACTGTAATCTCAATCACATCAGCATCTCTTGGCATTTACTACCAGACCCAGGTGGGTTGGGATTAAATCCTGCAGTAGACTCTGTGCCAGTGGAAATCTAGGAAGGTAGGTTTTTCCTCTTTCTGACCTTTTAAACAAGATGTTAACTTCCAGCTCTTTGCCTTTTCCCTAGGCATTGTCCAGTGAAAAGAAAATACCTTGTTGCCTTTTCCAGATCTATTAGGGAAAGGATGCCCACCGAGCTCTGCGGAAGTAGCTCAAGGCCATCGAGGCTGGGAAAGCTGCTGCTTCTGCAGCACTCGCAGGTCGCTGCAGGGTTTTGCAGCTGTCCTGAGGCCCCGTGGTGCACAAGGCGTGCTGGGTGGCTCTGCCGGCACCAGGGCTCTCGGTATTCATGTGATACCAAAGAGAACAGTTGGTCATTTCCCTCGTGTGGCTTTGTGTACCATGTATTTATTTCCTCTCAGTTTATTGGAGAAAGTGTTTGTTAGGAAGGAAAAATCTGAAAATTCTCAAGATACAAGTCAGTAATAGAATAAACAGACAGGTGTTTTGAAATTCTTCCATTATAAGCAATTTTTTTTTTTAACTTTTACCAGAGTTATTTTCCTGCTCAGCATTTTTCTTTGGGCAAATGGTTTTTTTCCAAAGGAGGGAAAATAGTACTGCTAAGGGTTTTCCCTTCAGAGGCCTATTTCCACTATGGGGATTGTTCCAACAATTTTTTTGTGCCAGTTTGTGATTTCTAACACATTTTCAAGAGCGAGAGGCTGCTATAACTGCTGTCTCGAAGCTGTGAGCAGAGATCGCTGGTGGTCTGTAGTACTAATAAGGAATACCTAATTTTAGCTATAAGTGGAGCCTCCTTAAATAAAATGTTCTTATTTAAGACTCATGGAAAAGTTCATTAAACAGAATTATATTGCTCAAATGCTGTGGCTATAACTTTCTAGTCTGAGCAGCAAGAGTTCCTGGTTGAAAGGCAGCACCAAAGGCACTGCTTGTTATTCAGCTAGTTTTTGTCTTAAGCCTATAGAAAGGTTTGAATTTACTCCTCCAATATGTGGTACGTCACTGAGGTTGTCTGAACACCGTGTACTCAATGTGAAGTACAAACACTTGCTTAGAGAAAATGTACATTTATCTCGGAAGCAATTGCTTCATTAATATGTCAGATCTGAGGATAACTCTGATGTTTGGTCTTAGCTATAGCTGGGTTTGGGTTTTTTAGGACTCTTATTTTGTTAAAAACCATATAAATGGCTGGTGAAAGCATTGGGACTGGTGATGTTGGTGTTGGACTTGCCCCTGGGCAGCCGTGGTATTTCTCCTGGTCCTGGGCAAACCGACAGCAGAGTGACTCTTCTCAGACTCTGGTCTACCACCAGGGAAAGGCAAAACCAACGTCCTCTACCTGTGACACCTCAAGGTATGAAGACAGGTAACTTCCCAAGCACAGCTTTGCCTCGGTGCTGGCCATGAATTAGGAAACAAGTATCTTGTGGATTTGACTTCTACGAGCACCACTTTCTCATTTACCATGGCATTTTGGCAGGTTAGTTACTATCGTCTGTGCCCTGGAGTCTCAAAGTATCGCTTTGTGAGCGACCAGCACTACTGCGATCCTGCACATGTGGTTGTCATGGCCCTTGGATGCTATACAGCCTCTCAGCTGATAGGCAAGATTCCTGCATAGAATATAAAGTTATTCAACTTTGATCGAATTGACAATCTTTGGACAGAAAGCTTCCAGCCCAAGATTAGAAAGTAATATTTTTTTTTTCCTCCCTATCTGTTTGAAGAGGCTGCCAAAGCAAGAAGGTGAGACTATGCCAGTGCAGAGGAAAAAGGATCCTTGTTTGCTTAGAGCACCAGTTGGACCCCGAAAGTTCACAGGAGTTGTGAAGATAGAGAGGGGATAAATTGTATATGCTGATTTGCTGAATGCTGTTAAAGTTTTGCTGCAATCCTTGTTTGGGTTTAGTTATAAGTGTCTTTCTTACACCATTAGTTTCTCTGAGCCCTTGAAGGTCTGGACCATTCATTTGCTGGCTGTCACGCCAGCAAAATAATACAAGGCTTTGGCGTGCAGAAAGATTAATGCTTTGCTGATTTTGAGTATATTAAACTAGCTGTCACTTGCTAATAATAACTCTTAACATAGTGATGTCAAATTTAATACAGCCTGAACACTTGAAAGAACGGAAAGCTGAACTTTTGACGAGTACTGGTGTGCATAAGCTGTGGAGCTGAAGGTGGGAGTCTTGATTCCCGAGCTGCTAATTCAACACTGGGTGAGTCCTCCCTAAGTCTCTCCTTACAGTCTGTCTCTTGCATTGTACTTCCTAATGCACTGGGGGCATCGTTTCCAATACTGCCCTTCCGACTCGGGGTCTCAAATGCCGTATAAGCAGTCAGACAAAGTTTTGATGTCTACCCATGGTGGAGAAGCTGTGTTATTGCTGTGGTGCAGGAGGTGGTGGTTGTCTCTTGCCGACCCCTACGCGGCAGGATGGTGATGAACCTGCCCATGCCTCCCAACTAAACCACCTGTACCTCTCCTTTAGGTAAGAACTATAATTTTTGCCTGAATTTAAGGAACTTTTCCTGGGTTTATTTATAACACTGGACTCCTCACGCTTTTGTTTCAGTAAGCGCTGCTGTGCAGGTCACTCATTTTCCTCTAATATTGGAAACGCTTGGTTGCGCATTGCATCAGTGATGGACATCATACACTCTCAGAAAGCATGAGAAATGCAATATCCCTGCTGCCAAGGATGGTTGGATAATACAAGGAGCCCAGGGAAACCACGGGGAGTTATTTTAACAAAGAACACAGTATAGAAGACAGTTGCACAAATACAGTGTCACAGCTGCAAAATGGGAACTGTCTCCTTTATGCAAATGGGATTAACAGAATTTAGAGAGAGGATGGAGAATACCACTCCTACTCACTTCAGCGAGGAAGACCTCTGGCTCTTTTAATCCTAGATCCTGCCTCAAACTTCCAAGCGCCATGCAATAAATCCCTGAACAGAAAATGAGGAGATAGCCTGACCAGAGGGACTGGGGAACCAAGCTCCCATGGGGTGCCTACCTGCTGGACCTGCACAGCCCTTGCACTCCTCATCCCGTTGGAGAACCACTGGTAGAACGGAGAGAGGGCTATGCCAGTTATCCTTACAAATGCCTAATCCAGGCGCTTCAGTGGGATTAAGGCTGTTATTTTAGCAGGTTTGTCACCGACTCCTACTTCTGGTCAATCCCTTGGCTGCTCGGTGCAGGTGGCTGAGGAGGGGGGTGGCTCTTGCTCTGGCTTTTATATGTGGTTGCTAATTGTCCAAATCCAGATGAGTTGGCTTCAGTATGACTTAAGGGATCTTAACCTAGCGAGACCAACATCCATGCATTTCCCCTAGGAAATAAAAAATGGGCATGTTATGATGGATGCATGAAGACTAGCACTGCTATTCCCGTTTTTAATGGCTCTCCCACAGGTTGCTAGCAGGAAAATCATAAAATCATAGAATCATTGAGGTTGGAAAAGACCTCTAAGATCATCGAGTCCAACCATCGACCCAACACCACCATGCCCACTAAATCATGTCCCTAAGTGCCTCATCTACTCGTCTTTTAAATACCTCCAGGGATGGGGACTCAACCACTTCCCTGGGCAGCCTGTTCCAATGTTTCACCACTCTTTCAGTAAAGAAATTTTTCCTTACATCCAATCTAAACCTCCCCTGGTGCAACTTGAGGCCATTTCCTCTCGTCCTATCGCTAGTTACTTGGGAGAAGAGACCAACACCCACCTCGCTACAACCTCCTTTCAGGTAGTTGTAGAGAGCGATGAGGTCTCCCCTCGGCCTCCTTTTCTCCAGGCTAAATAACCCCAGTTCCCTCAGCCGCTCCTCATAAGACTTGTTCTCCAGACCCCTCACCAGCCTCGTTGCCCTTCTCTGGACACGCTCCAGCACCTCAACGTCCTTCTTGTAGTGAGGGGCCCAAAACTGAACACAGTATTCGAGGTGCGGCCTCACCAGTGCCGAGTACAGGGGCACGATCACTTCCCTACTCCTGCTGGCCACGCTATTTCTGATACAGGCCAGGATGCCATTGGCCTTCTTGGCCACCTGGGCACACTGCCGCCTCATGTTCAGCCGGCTGTCAACCAGCACCCCCAGGTCCTTTTCCGCCAGGCAGCTTTCCAGCCACTCTTCCCCAAGCCTGTAGCGCTGCATGGGGTTGTTGTGGCCGAAGTGCAGGACCCGGCACTTGACCTTGTTGAACCTCATACAGTTGGCCTCGGCCCATCAATCCAGCCTGTCCAGGTCCCTCTGCAGAGCCTTCCTACCCTCGAGCAGATCAACACTCCCGCCCAACTTGGTGTCGTCTGCAAACTTACTGAGGGTGCACTCGATCCCCTCACCCAGATCATCGATAAAGATATTGAACAAGACCAGCCCCAAAACTGAGCCCTGGGGAACACCGCTCGTGACCGGCCGCCAACGGGATTGAACTCCATTCACCACAACTCTCTGGGCCCGGCCGTCCAGCCAGTTTTTGACCCAGCGCAGAGTACACCTGTCTAAGCCGTGAGCCGCCAGCTTCTCTAGGAGAATGCTGTGGGAGACGGTGTCAAAGGCCTTACTGAAGTCCAGGTAGACCACATCCACAGCCTTTCCCTCATCCACTAGGCGGGTCACCTTGTCATAGAAGGAGATCAGGTTGGTTTGCAAACATTTGTGAAATGTTTGCTTGCATCCTGCTGAGCTGATGATTTTGGACTAAAACCCTTAAATCAAGCTTTTATACCCAAATTCAAACTATGCCTGTTGAGCTCATCTCCAAAAACCTACCCATGCCTTGGTGCTGGAAGAGCTGGTAAGTCTGCAAGAATAAACGAGTGGGTTCTGTGCTGCGATGCAGGAAAAGGCATAGACACTTTAGCAGTGATTCAGTGAGCATTGCTGTGAAAAATCACTCTGTAATTTTGGTAGTTCATACTGAGCTACTTACCTGTGCGGCGGAGGAGCCAGGGAACTTCTCAGTTCATTTATCAAAGCACTTGCAATTCAAAGCAGGTGAAGCACTAAAAAAATACCGAGCAGCAAGAGATCATTTCTACGGTGTGTGTAGATGCTTTGCGTACAGTCGATGGGGACAGGGGGTGGGACTTATCATGGTCATTACTTCTGTGCTGACATCCCCAAGGAAGGCAATTGATTTGGCAAGATTTTAAAAAATGGCCTTGGCCTTTGGTGTTGTGAGATGGGTCATCTGAAAAACACCTGGTGTTGAATTAACCCCCCAGGCTTTTGACAGGCTTGTGCCCTTTGAATCAATGATTTCCAGACACCAGGAGCTCCCTGTGCCAGACCCAATCGTGCAGTAACTTCCTTTGTAACACTGGAGTAACCACGGCGGAGGATACAGAGCAGTAGGATTGCTTTGATCTTCAGCTTAGACTAACATGGGTTATGTATCAGCGGAAATCCACAGTTGTAATACCTGGCATCGCATGGAAAGCCAAGTGATTCCCTTTATCTAGTTGTCCTAGAAACCCCACCACAGTGTTTCATCTTTTGCTCTTGGGAATCAGGTCTGAGAAGTCCCTCCTCAGCAAGAGAAATGGGTCAGTATCAAGTCCCTTGTAACTGGATTTGATTTGAGGGCACTACGAAGTTAGAGGGATGGGATGCTGAATGCATCTGCAGGACAAGCACTCGTCCTCCCTCCACCCCGTCCCACTCTGTGTGAGAGACTGTCTCTATTGTCCCTTCATCCCTGTTTTGTTTGGTCATTGCTTTGAAGAGTTTAAAAATCTGTCTGTCTTTATGGGACCTTGAACTGGGCAGGCCCTTACTCTCTACTGTAATGCATATAATAAATGCTAGGCTGTCATTTTCAACATTAATGCAAGATGTAATGGGATTATGGCAGTAAGGATGAGGGCTTCTCTTGGTTGTAACATGAGGCCATGGAAATGGGGAAGATTTTATCCCTAGTAGAGTATGGTGGCTGTGAAGAAGCAGAGCAGCAGTACTGTGAAGCTGTTTTAATTAAGTAAATGCAAATGAAGCTGGAATGATCACACTTGTGCAATGACTGAGTGCAACTTCCTTCAAGATGCCCCATCCCTGGAAACATTCCAGGTCAGGCTGGACAGGGCTCTGAGCAACCTGATCTAGTTGAAGATGTCCCTGCCCACGGCAGGGGGGGTGGACTAGATGACCTTTAGAGGTCCCTTCCAACCCAAACTATTCTATGATTCTAAGATGCCGAATTACTTTTGGTTTCAGTTGACCTTTCCTTTCAGGCTAATGCATGTTCATCGCAGTTACTCACACAACCCAAAGCACATGGGAACAGAGCTCCATCCACCCTGTACAAGCGAGTGCCTGGCCTACCCGCAGCCGTACAGTGCCGCTTTGCCAGCTGCTTTTTGTGAGCTGCCAGCTCTTGCCCTGCCGTGGCCGCTGGACCAGTCTGTTGACACTGCAAACAGAGATCTCTTACCAGCTCTGTAGTTTGAAGGAAAACCCAAACAAGCTGCTAAATCAAACTGAATGTGTTTTTCAAGCTTAACTTAATCCTTTCTAAAGCTTTATTAATGCTGAGTTAAATTCAAGCCTATCTGTTTATTTTTATTTCCTCTTAGGCTTTATTCCTTATTTGTTTGAGAGAGCGAGTGAGTCTTTTAGGACTCGCCAACACCTTGATTCCCTTTTAGAAAGGGGCAAATCTCAGTTTTGCAACATAGTTTTTTGAATCACCTGCAAAACCATGAGTCTTCATTCCCTTTTTATTTAAAACACCTTCAAAATTTAATTTTAAATTTCGGGTAACAAAACCCAGTAGCATTTCCAGATGGAAAGAAATATGTCGTGTGTAATTCAGAGAAGGACTCCTGCTTCCAAAGTGATGTTTTTGCTGCTACCAGGTGCACCTCTATCAGACAGCTTTAACAGCATAGAGACTGTTTTTTTGCACATATATGCACTTTTATGAAGCAGCTGTTGGAGCAGCAGCTGCGCCTTCAGGGATATAAAGACATGGCTTTATCCACCACTGAGGTAGAACAAGCAGGAGCTTAGGAGGATGCTGGTGCCGAAGCACCTCGCTCATGAATTGAAACACCTGGCATCCGATGGCAACAGCCTGAGCTTTTAGCAGCAGCAAGAAGGGCTTTCCTTTTAGTTTTCTTCTGAAAACTGTCACTCATGCAATCTTTTCTAGCTTCGCATAATTTGACTTGTATCTGCTCCAAAACTTGATTTTTTTTTTTTTTTAAATTTTTTTTGTCACACTTAAATTTTTTGTGTCACACTTGCTGAGAATGGGAGGGTGCCTGTTACTCTGTGAGTAACGAAGTCCCCCAGATCTCCCCAGAGCAACCTTCACTTCTTGGGCCTGGTTCTCCTCAAGGATGAGCCAACTGGCTACCAGCGCCAGGGTGTACATGCAGATTTTCTCCTGCTTTCAGCACAGGTGATGGAGGGGAACTGTTGGAGAAGAGCCTTGCAGTGCCAACATCCACCCAGTGTGCAGGAGCTGAAAAGACAGAGGGTTTTTGTCTTTAAGCTGGGAGCCCTGCTCCTGTGTCCTGAGCCAGGCAAGCTCTGAAAAGTGTCCTTGTATGTGGTGTGTCTCTAACTTCAGTTTTAGCTAATTGCTTCCTAATCCTGGGAGGTGCCAGGGAGATGCCCAAGGGAACACAGTGGGATGCCTTCCTGGTGACTGAAGCTTTTGGAGCCTTCTCCCACCGTGGGCCTGGCTGAGGCCACCAATAGCTGTTCTCAAGCCAGTTTTCTGCACAAAAACCCCCACCAACAACCTTGCTGGTCCCACACAATGAAAGAAGGAGGGAGCACTGATTGCAGCAGCAGTGGGCTTGCATCAGACTACTTCTTCCCAAGCACTTAACCTGAATGGTTGTGCCGTGTCTCGGGGGTCGTGTGTGATATTTAGCATAAGAGGCTCAAAGGCAAAAAGTGTCTCCTTCTCCAGCATTGAACACAGAGTAATTTAGCCTTCCACCTCTGTCCCTGTAGAGGCTTGAGAGGGGTCATGCCAGGTCTGCCGAGGACTTTGGCCATCAACCCTGTCTTTGGCCATGCTGCTACTGCTGGGCAGTGGCTGTGCTGCAAGGCTTACCATGGGATTAGCATCTCCTGTGCATGCTGTCCTGCTAATCATGTCTCACGTCCTGCTTCCAAGCACGGTCATCCCACCCGGGTCCCTCCTGGCTGCACGCAGTCTCGCCATGATCTTATGTTCCTGCCACAGCAGCAACAGGCAGGTTTGGGGAGCGAGGCCACGAAATGGTGATTCCCCGCATTGGCACAGGTGATGCCAAGCACTGAGTGAGCATCTTGCTGTTGTTACCATGACATCGCTGGCATCCTCTGCCCTTGCTTTTGTCTGCCTGGCCCCGGGTGCCTGAATGCCGTCACACACAAGCGGACAGCAGAGCAAGTGCTCTGTTGTTGGTTTGAAAGATGTCTTGCTCTCTTCTGCGTGATGGCTGTGTATTGCTAGGCATATTTCTCGTTGCAGGACAGCAATGTGCATGCTTTCCAAATGAGATAAATCATGAAGCAGACTGAAGTCAGGCTCCATCCCAATGTACACTCTGCTGCTTCTTCTGCAAGCACAGTAATGACAGCCAGGAGTTTGCATTTCAAGCTCATCCCCAGCAGTCTGAGGGCATGGCTGAATCTTGGTTTGTTTCTGTTCACCTGCTAACAACTCTGAACTGCTTAATAGGGATGCTGTGAGGGTCCTGAGTAGAGTTGTTTTTGAGGGTCCTGAGTAGAGTTGTTTTTGAGGGTCCTGAGTAGAGTTGTTTTTGAGGGTCCTGAGTAGAGTTGTTTTTGTGTTTTGCGGTGGTTTTTGTTTTACGGGCTTTTTTTTCTACAGTGCTTTAACGCATTGCAAATACTGGTATCTTCCTTTACTGAAGCAGGAGACTTAAGCTAGGATTGTTGAAATACTTGAGGGGGGTGGGATGTTCCTGATAGCACAGACACACAGAGTCAGCCTAAAATACCAGAACTCAGTCATTTAAAAGAAAAAAAAATCACTTTCTTTACAATTCCTCCTGCAGGATTTGAGGAAGCACCTGTGTGGAAGTGGAGCAGACCCTGATTTTCCAAGAAACCTGTTCTCTGAACGACCAGCTCCTGCTGATGGGCTATTGGTGCATTTGCCAGAACATGATTTTTAAAAATCCTTTCTGAGTGCACACAGCAGTACTCACCCCCATTAAAAAAAAAAAAAAACCAAAAAAACGTTTGCACTTGGTTGGTCCCTGAAAGAGCTCCCTGACAGTGTTCGGAGGCCCCCAGGCACTTTTGCTGGGATGGCCCCTGGCTTTCTGGGTCCATCCTGGCAGTGACTCAGCTGCATCCCAGGAGAAATACCCCCGTGGTGGGGTGCTCACCCCTGGAGAAGGGGAAATGGTAGTTGGGGTATGAAGTAAGAAATGTCTCTCTCAACATGCCCATCCAGTAAACCAGCACTCCCAGTGAGGCAGGGATCCGGGCTGCCACTGTGATGGAGCCTGGCTCCTCCATCCAACCCCCTCTGCCATTGCTCCTCTGAGCCAGGGTGCCATTTGTGTAAAATCCTCTAAAAATAAGGAAGCTCTTTGCTTCTGCGTCTGAGAGATGGCCTCAGGCCATCTGTGCAGCATATTTTTACTGGTGGGGCTGTGTTTAGTTTTGCCTTCCCAGCCTCAGCTGTGCTGTCCCAGTTACTCGTCAGGCTGGTATATGCATCCGAAGCGGCGATGGCAGATTGGACGGTGTGTGCGTCTGGGATGGGAGGAAAATAATCCCGCTGGCAAACGTGACTTTCCCTCCGGGGGAACTGCAGCAAGCGGAGCTTTACCCACTGCTCTCACATGTCACACTGAGGCTGCCTGAGCCAGAGACGTTTGCAAAAATCCCAGGCCAGTTCCACCCCTCTTGTGCATAATTGTTTTCCATCTGAATTTTCCCTGGCCGAAAGGAGAGCAGAAGCAGGGCTGGTGTCTTCAGGAAAACACCAAATCACAAGCTTCGCCTTACACCGCACGCTGTGATGGGACAGTTTGTATACTTGAGGGGAGACATGTGCCGGGGTGTCTTACTGAATCAGGGCCTATATTTGGAGATCAACCACAGGAGGTTGCAAATAGCTTGCACACTTTGAACGTGGACTTGGGATAAGGCGTTCTTTACCTCAGGTGACCCCGATGCGGATCTGTCTCAACTCCTGTCTGCTGGTAGGTGTTCAAGGAAGATCTCTTCCAAAACAAAATCTGTGCCAACCTCCACTACAACAGCAGACTGATGTGCTCAAGGAGCAGGAAGAAATCTTGCAGGGCAGTGGATGTTGGTTGCCAGCATGTTTTTGAGAGAGAAAGTGAGTTAATTCATGAAGAGCAGCGTACCCCAGTCACGCCTTTCAGCTGCAGGCTCCAGTTGGGTTTGGTAACAAACACAATCCAGTGAACCAATGCATTCAAAACCTGAATTTTCTCCAAACGGATGAGACTGCACTTTTTTTTTCTAGCATCCTGATGAAAGTAGCACCACACTTTTTGTTTCTGAATTGGAAGAGTTTCAGGATTTTTCATTTATTTTTATTTATGGATCGCTATGATGGTATCGACAGGGCTCCTGGGTATGAGGTTGTGGTAGCAAATACATTTTAAAGCCAACTCAGGACTCACTGGCAGCTCTCGGACTGATTTCTGGTGAAGTTTTACATCCAGCAGGTTGGATGACCCTCATGAATACATGAGAGGAAAGTTGATTTGTTTTAACTTTGAGGTTTTTTTGGACTAATGAGTGATCTATCAGAGCTGTCGAACTGCATTCAAGCCAGTTTCTAGCAAGTAGGTGGAATTTTGCATGTCACCAGCTGATGATGCAATGCGTTTGTAGGACTTTGGGTCCATGTAATTACTTTGAGAAATTTTGTAGATGGAACAGATCTCTGTGAATAGCATTTAGTTTTTTATCTCTCTCCAGAATGGATTACACCATACATTGTGGCTGCAGGGTGTTGCAATTTTAATAGGATGTGAGTGAAAGACTCAAGTATTAAAATTATCTGCTCGGGTCCAAACTGCCATCTTAGCTCTAGATGAGAACAGGATCACTGAAAAATCAGTTTTCTTTATGAATACTGTTTTGAAGTTGCATTTGCTAGCTGCAAAGCAAGAGATGAGAGGTTTGTACTGGTGTTTGATAACTTGCCCAAAGTTTTTGGCAGGTTTCAGGATTATCAGTGGTGGACTGATAGCGTTCAGGAGAAACTCATCTATGTTTTTGGAGGCAACAGAAGAGATGGCGTTGGAGATAACTTCACTGGACCCATGGGGTAGTGAGGGTGTTCACTGAAGCTGTGTGGGATAGTAAAGCTACTTCAGAGAGATTTCACCCATCTATTAAAGAGCTTCTCCCCACAAGGCTTTGTATTCATCCTCTTTATACTTATTTGTCTTGAGTAAAAAGCCTGAAATGGCTGCTGCTTTTTTTTTTTTTTTTTTTTTTTTTAAATCTGTGCTCAGGTTTCTTTTCTTTTTCACTGCCTGGATCACAGCTTGAGCCTGCGTTGGCTGGAAAACTCATAAAAGAGCTGGGGAGCAGCTAAAATGGCTTCACTTGGAGGCCTTGAAGACTATCCAACGGGCAAAGGAAGATAAACTTTTCATTTTTTCAGAGCAACATGGACCACGCAGCCTCGTATGTCTGCAGGTTTAGGTCCTCGTGCGGGACGCAGAGATGCAGTAGCATCCTTCAGAGTCTGCTGGGAAGCCCTATCTCCCGCATGGCAGCGATGGGTTACGCTGGTGCAAGCTGGGGGTGAAGGTGCACATCTGGACATGGGAAGCTGACCCATGGCTCCAAGCACGGCTGGGTGAAATTAAGTTAGCCACATCGTGCGAGCCAGGCTCTTTTCTAATTTTCTCCACTGAGTGGTGATTCAATTCCAGTGCAGGGAACTGGGCAGAAACGGGCTCTGCTCAACCTTCTGGACCAGCTGGGCTTTGCTCACCCATGGGCAAACCTCATGCAACCTGCTCCTCGTGAATCGTTCCTCTGAAGTACTCCCAAACTTGAAGAGCAGCCAGGGAAGGTTTGAAGACATCCAGGCAGAGCTGAAAGGGTTTGCAGGAATTGTCTTCAGACAGTGGGTAGCAAGGGAGAAGAAAGCCCTGCTGAGGGCGAGGAGAACAGAGCGACGGCGTTTGGCATGGCAAGTCAAATGGCTCTTTGTGGGAGAGCCTGGGGTGTGCAGGAGCGAGCATCAGTTGTGTTCGTGGACCTCGGTCGCTCTCACGACAGATGTAGGTTGCACTGGAAAGACTCCACTCGTACCAGAGTGAGCATCCAAAGTCTGGCTTTGCCACACAGTGTTGGAAACAGAGAAAGGTGGTCTTGTGAGCTGACCAGAGCAGCTGCTCTCAAAGTCCTGTTCATCATCACAGACTGTCTCAGAAAGGACGGACCGAGCAGATCTTTGAGGGTATTCTCTGCATATGTAACCCCGTTTTTATTCCACTGGCTTCTGTTCGTAATTGTGCCTTTTTCTTTTTCCTTTAAAATAGCATTTTTAAAAGAAATCCTGTGCAAAGAAAGGGGGAGCTTTTCCATAACACACTAACCAGCAGCAATCAGAGGACTGCATTTTGGCAGAGTATTTCCAAGTGAAAAAGGGGATTTAGTTTCTGAAAGAGGAGCCCAAAGACAAAGAACCCTTGCATGTCATCTGGAAAAAAGCATATAAATGCTTTAAAGTGAATGCCCAAAGGTGGCAAAATCTGGCCACATTTGTAGGCTCATTAGATATAGCATTTCATGGATATAACATGATTACCTTACACAGGTGGATAACTGGTGGCCCAGTACCTCCCCTGACAGAAGGTGCTGGTCTGCCTTACATTTTCTTTATTTCTATTTTTTTGGCAATCATAGTTTTTAATACCTTTGAATAATTCTTGACTGTAACTGCACAGTCATTGTGGGGGGGAATTATAATCAAAACGTCTCTAATGTGAACACACTGTGATTTTTTTTTTTTTTCCCTTTTCCAGAAATACTTTCACAGACTGACACCTGCTATTGTGCTGATGCTCTTTTTGCTTCATCAAACTTCTCTGCAGATATTTCATCTACCCTTTTTTTAGTTACAGTTACAAAAGGCACTGACTCAAGTCTTTCAGAGTTGTCATTTCAAAAATGGATTCAGAATAACAACAAAAAAAATGTTTTTCGGGGAAGGCGAGAGAACCCAAAAAGTACTAAATAGGATAAAGTTGAGTGCAACTTTTTTGCAGGTGCTGGAAGAGCAGATCAGCACATTTATCAGCCCTGTGGTCTCTGTCTTTCAGGATGTTTTATGCATAGATAAGACCTTGAGGAAAACCAAGCAATGTTTAGGAAGAGCTGGTGTTGACAGCCTATATTGCAGTCTGGCCAGATGAACGATGCAGTTGATCAATAATGGAAAGACTGCAAAGATGGAGAGCTGGGATGTGCAGGAGATGTCCCCAAGGAGAAGCAGGCTGGGTCCTCGCTGGGTGCTGACTGCAGAGGGTGCACAGAGCCGAGCGTGGCCGTGGCGCGACATGGCAGCCTGCCTGCTGCTGCCAGCCCGTCAGCAGCATCTGCCAGCTTATCTCCGGGTGAAATGTAATGTGCTGTTTACCATCTGTAAAGCATTAAATGACCTAGCCCCTATTTAAATCAGAGACTGTCTTGACAACTGCTGTCTGCAGCAAAGCTTTGGCTGTCTTCCCTTGGGGGGAGGCTGGAGGAGTGCGAAGCGTATTCGTGGAGAAGATCCACTGATAAAAATGGATGAGGGTTTTTTAAAATAGAACAGCTTAAGTTTTTAAAAATGTTTAAAACTATTAACATCATTTATTCACTAAAAATCCCAGCTGCAGTTTTCATTTTGTTTTCTACATTTTAATAAAATTTTCAGAAAACCCCAACTGGGGTTTTGAACAAGTATTTTGAACACCAGGGACTGGGATCTATTTGAAGACACGAAGACTGAAGGTTGGCTGCTGGCCACAGCTGGGAGAAGGTGAGGTCCCTATGTCACTTAGCTCATGACTGACGAAAGATATATGCACATTTGTTTTCAGAATGTGACCTGGCAGTTTCCGATTTCATAACTAGAAGGATGGATGAGCTACCAAGTCCTTGGGCAGCTTCACCCAGTCTCTTCTTGGAGCTCCTCATTTTTATTGGACTGACCCATGCTATCCCATTGCTATTGGACTAGATGATCATTGTAGGTCCCTTCCAACTATTCTATTCTATTCTATTCTGACATCAGGGACTTGGCTTTACTGGGATGCCAAATGAGCATAGCATGACATGCAGTGCCCAGGCATCTTGTAAAGGTCTGTACCAGCCCCCGTGGGCTGCAGGGAGCTCCAGTCGCACTCCTGATGGAAAAGAAAGGATAGACCGTGAAGTGCAGAGCCTTTGGCGACATGCCACGTGCAGCAGGATCAGGGCCCAGGAAGCAGCCAAAGTGAAGGAGAGAGAGACCTTCAAACAGGTGAAACGCTCGTCGTTGCTACTGGCAACATCTCTTGATTGCACTGTGTTTGATAAGATGTGGGAAGTTAGGGAGGAGGTTGCTTCATCCATCTAACGCTACTGTAGGATGTGAACATGTCTACCACCCATTTTCAGTTGAGCTCATCATAGAATCTAAACTGGCTATTAATCATAATTTTTCTATTTAAACTGTTTTTGAGAGAAAAGCCTTTTCAGTCCAAAGTGAACCTTTCCTGCCGTATTTTCAGCTTAATCAACAATTCTCATCCTTTATGAAAAATAATCATAAAGCACATGTTCCCTCTTTTAATGCAGTTCTCTCTCACTTGGAAACCTTCCCTATCTCTTTTCCAAAGCAAAATAATTAAAATCAGAGGTTGATTTGCATCCCAATGTAGCTATTTTTTAATGTTAACTGAAAAAATGGCAGAGAGAATTTTACCATGAGAATATCATAATACACGTATTCCCCCCCCCCCCCCCCACAAACATAGCCACACAAAAAAAACGGTGCCACCCTCCTGGATTTGCCCCAGGAGCTGAGCACTGAGCTCACTCCTGCCCCAGCCCCCTGCTCTGGCCCAGCCCACATGGCCCCGGTCCCGCTTTCTCTGCTCAGCATGGGCAAGAGCTAGCACTTCCTCTGAGGTGAGGGGTTTTCTTTAAAACACTGTTGTAGTGCATCACCCCCTGCTCACTGCAGCTCTGGCAGCTCAGCCCATCTCCCTGCCACGCTTTCCCCAGCCCCAGAAAGGGGATAATAATGCTGTGTCATGCAGTCTTGTAATGGGTTTGGCCAGCTTCCCGTGCACTGGGGTGGTGCCACCCTCCTGGATTTGCCCCAGGAGCTGAGCACTGAGCTCACTCCTGCCCCAGCCCCCTGCTCTGCCCAGCACACCATTGCCCCTGTCCCGCTTTCTCTGCTCAGCATGGGCAAGAGCTAGCACTCCCTCTGAGGTGAGGGGTTTTCTTTAAAACACTGTTGTAGTGCATCACCCCCTGCTCACTGCAGCTCTGGCAGCTCAGCCCATCTCCCTGCCACGCTTTCCCCAGCCCCAGAAAGGGGATAATAATGCTGTGTCATGCATAAGGATTAATATTTTTAAAGTGGGGTGAGGTTAAAAGGTGTTGCGTGGATCTGAGCTGTGCTACTGAAGGTCAGCAGAAGCTTTAGGATGAGGATGGAGTAATAGTACTTTAAAAAATAATTATGGTTTATTCTTTTCAAATCCAATTATTTTCCGGAAGAACAGCAAATAGTTTTAGCGTAATGGCCATGGAAGTCGATGACAAGACTTGCAAACCCTGCGCAACTCACAATGCTTGCATTAGCCCTCATGCTTTCTCGCTTCATCATTTAAATTTCTGCTTGCAAAATATTTTATAGTAAGCTCTGCAATGCATAAATATTAAAAAACATAATCAGATGATTCCCTACGTATTACTTTTTCCTTTCACCCATGGATGATTTTTACTTGCAGCAGCGGTACAGCATGCCATGCAGCCAAACCCAAACCACGTAGCCCTGGGCTACTTGTCCCATGTAACCCATGTAATGTGCTTCTGTGGCTTGGACATTACCTCCTGTGTCGTACCCGATCTGCCAGCTGATTATTTTTGTTTTCAGATAAATTCTCAGACACAGACCCACCAAAGCAGCTGCCTCTTTGTTGGTCTTTAAGCAATGCAGAAAGATTGCCTGTTTGATTGGCTCAGGCCTGTATTGTGTGCCATAGAGTTGGGTGGAAGTAATTTATTGCACTTTCTTCTACTCATTGCTGTACAGCAGGTATTTGCATGATCTCCTCTGTAAGGTTTGATATTCAGGTCAAGCCACGCAATTGCACATGGGCACTAGATGCCTACCTGGCTAAACGTGCTGGGTGCTGCACGTGTGCACCCCAGCACACCCAAGTGTGCAAATACAACTCATGTGAAGTGGATCCATCTCTGCTTTTACCCTCTGAAGGAACAGGCAGTCCTGGGACCGCAAGCGCCACTGGTATTCAATATCAGTTTGTTGGAACACGTTGCCCATCATCTTATTGAATGCACTGCATTATTCATCAGAGAGATTAAAAAATGGAATAGCTATTGTTGGTCCCGTTTAAACTCAGTTCCTGCAGCATTGAAAGGAGTGGTCATTACCTGGCTCCTCTTTCAGGGTAGCTCAAATTTGCTGGGATGCATATTTCCCGGGAAGCTCCGTCGGGCTCCTCAGCGCCAGGATGATTTATTTATAGGAATGACCTTACTGCCACTTTGAAGATTTTCTGCTGACATTTGTGTGCTGCGTAGTATTTGTGGCAAGAAATTATCTGTATTTCTAATTCCCCTTTCAATTTGCAAAAAGTTTTTGCAATCTGTTTTATGGTTTGTTAAACTCCAGAGTAAACCATCGGCCAGAGTTACAGCTCAGGTGCCTCTGTGGCTCACTTAGACAGCTTGCTTATTTTCCGTGCCCATGTTTTCATGTTCCCTATCTGGATATGAAGCCCAGTGCTGCTGATCTACTGCACCGAGCAGCATTGCTGTGTTTTCCTGCAGGCTGCACCCTGCTGCAGCGCCACGGCATCCAACAAACCCCAAAAGCTATAGAGGTCCTCTTCCCTTGCGCTGCTGCCCGGGTGTGTTTGAAGAAGTATTTTCATCAATTAAGCTGCAAATGTCTCCAGGGACACTGAGCATTACCCAAACCTGCGATGCCTGTTCTGGCTATGACCTAGGCAGATTAATAAAGTGCAGTTGCATGACCGATGGGCTTGGCCACACAAAACTCCAGGGACATTCCTGACAAGCAGGAGTCTCTGTGCTTATCTGGGCAATGTGACTGTCCTTTTTTGTGTCCTGTTTATAAACAGCCAGTCTAGGCTGACCCAGAAGGGTTTTGTTTGTACCCGTGGTGCGCCAGTCTGTGAAGGGCTTTAAATAGCTACTGACAATTATTTTAGGATTTTGAACAGGGAAAGATCTAGTAAACATCTTTGGAAAAGGTCTGATTAATGCAGCGGGAGAGAGCAGAGAGCCGGATGAGGGAGGCGTGGATGCAGCGGGATGCACGGTTCACCATGTGCGATGGGACGTGCAGTTAAATGATGTTTCTGACCACTGCTGTGTATTTGGTAGAGATAAACTCAAGGCTGATTCTTCTGCTGAAGCTATTAAACTTCTCCAGTTTGGGATCTCTGAGAGTAAACCATATATTCCCTTTACATGGGTAAGAGCAGAGAGAGAAATAAATTACCCTAAAACTCATCACTGAGTCGCTGCCACGGCAGGGATTACAACTTGGCAGCCAATGCTCACCTCCCCCCTGCCAAGTGCTCCTTCTCAGGGATCTCAGCAGTATTAAATGTCCCCAGGCATCTGACACACGTGGCACGGCATCTCTGAGACCCTGCACCAACTCTCTTCATCTGGGCTGAGTCTCCCAAATGCCATGGGTGGCCCTTGCACCTTGCCTGCCCTTCACTGGGCTGATCAGAAATCCAGCCTGCTGCTGCTTCATCAGAGAAACATAGAAGAAAATATTAAAATCACTTGCAGAAGTATGGGAGTGTCAAGTAGATGCAATGTTTCAAACTGTAACTCAGCGCAGCTGCACAAAACACCAAGCACGAGGCAGGCGATGGCAGATCCCATCAGTTCTGCGTGGAATTAAATACACTCCTGCATGGCATAGCCACCTCTTCAAATGTGGCTGGCTTCATGCAGGGGAAAAAATTTATCTCTGTGAAGCAAAAGCCTTAAAAATGTTCCAGGAAATAACTGTGTTTTATTAATGGGTGAGAAAGTGGGATAGCTAAGGGAGAGCAAAGCAGAAGGATGCTGGGGTGGCAGGAAGGCTTTGGTGATGTGTCTAGCAGGCGGCACAGGTACCGCAAGGACCAGCGGGCAGCAGCAGGCAGGGCTGGACTCTGACCTGGAAACCATGTGGTCTTTGCTGATGCTGACAGTCATTCAGGCTGCCAGCCAGGGGAACGTGGAGCTACAGCCTTCGTTTGTTTATAGGGTGTTTATTTACAGCCCTCGTGTGAGCCAGGTTATTTTCTAGCCTGATTTCCCAAGGAAATCCCACTGCCTACTGGTCGTTGGGCTCACTGCTCACCTCGGGTGGCTTCTGGACATGCTGCCCACTTCAGGTGGCTGGCAGACAGGGACATGCTCAAACCATGTGCAGTTCCCAGCGGTTTTGTGAAAATCAGTGGTGGGCCAAGGCGAACAGCCCTACCACTGCCTGGAAAAAAAGCGGACAGCCACTGTCTGCCACTGCATGCCCGGGGACAGATCCAGCCTGAGCAGCAGGCTCTCCCAGCACTGGACCAGAGCATGCAAAAGAGCAAGCAACGGCATTTGTGTGACCACCACTAGTGCTATCTATAAGCCAAAACCCTGGCTGTTGCCCATTTATACGTGCATCACCGATTCCTCTTGTGCACAAACCCCCAAAAACTAAGAGGAATGTGCAGTCACCCATCACTGCAGACACCTGGTTAGGGGTTGGTGGGCCTGGATGACGCTTGCTTGGGAAATTGGCTGGTGTCTGATGGACAAAATATCTTCTAGCCAGGCCCAAATTTTGTGAAGGGACAGGGACTTGTCCAGGTATTGTCCCCTATCCTCCCCTCTCTGTTTCTGCAGGACCATGTTGGTGGCCTGAGCCATTTAATGCTGGGATAATCTGCTTTAAATTTACCGGTCCCCCTTGCCACCCTAGGCTCATTTTGAATATGGGGTCTGACGAATGCTTCATTCTGTCCACAGGTTTCCCAATGAAAGAAGGATATATCCCAGAAAGGTCCCCTTGAATTATTTTCAGGTACTAAGTATCTTGCAGCACAAGTTGATATGCCATGATCAATACCCTCTAAGACATCTGAACAAGAAATGACAGCGATGTTCAATTTAGATAAGGCAGGTATTGGCAGTTGGGCTGGAAACTTTCTGAAAATGAGGTGAACTAAACAGTTAATGGCTTTTAAAGTGTGATAATGATGAAAGGATTATTAAATCCTGAAGAGATGGGACCAGATCTTGACCCTTGTCTTGGGTTAATTGTCTCCTGTGGAGACAGTACAGGACCTTGTGTTTTTCATAGGGTTGTTCAAATGGTTTATACTAGAGCAAAGGGAGAAAAACTACTGAGCTGCAGTTTGGACCAGGGATGGGAGTTATCTGACAAGCTATAATCCAAAATCTCTGAAGTCTAGGCGAGATCAGTCCTTTTAAAGTATCAAACTGATGGCAGTTCCAAGCTGGGACATCACGTGCCTTTGGGGAATGAAAATTCAGTCATGCAAAACAGCTAAACATAACAACTGCTAAAAAAGAGCCTATTTTGTGGAAGAAAATAGGGAGGCTGACCCTATAAATTTGTTCTCTGCACGTTCTGCATGAGGTTTTTGGAAATGCCCATTTACACAAAGTAAAGGTTAGCCCCTGGTTGGAAGAATCCCTAAACCCTACTCTGCTCCAGGTCTCCTCAGTGCCTCTGCATGGTTAAGGATTAAACCCCGAAACCCATCTCTTAGTCAATTGTCTCAACTGCCTTTAAAAATCAGGTAAATAGGACTTGGAAACCTGCCTTTAAGCTTTTCATCAGAGGACAGCTTCCAGCCGATTTCTGAGAATTTCTGCTAAAGTATGTGACTTGGGAAAATTTTTATTACCAAAAATCTGAAAGCAAATCTTTTCCCCCATTTAATTTACAGAAAATATCAAAGTATTAATTGTGGCCTTGGCCCACATAAAACTGACGGGGTAAACAAGGGAAGATTATCTCACATCTGACTTACCAGAGGTTGTGGTGACCTACCACGAGGTTTGTTTTAGCATTTTCCTTTTCACACATTGTAATTCTGGGTCCTTCCTTGCAAAGCCATATCTGTACTTAAGAAAACAGAAGCACAGAGGCACCCATCCACAAATGCAGACGTATCACAGAAATCCCCTCAGCAAGCCATGGTTCCCAGCTTCACGCAGAGAAGACATCTTTATAAACTGTACTCATTTATAGCCTTACGTGGGGTTTCCATAGGGTTCTCCACCTATATACAGAAGAGAGGGGAATCTTCCTCCTAGTAACAAATACTCATTATTTTAGCTTCTGGTCACTGCAAACACTTATCCAATCTTTTTTAATGAATTTTGACTTTTCTGTGCCAGGCCTCCACATTTCTTCCCCTTGCGCTGACTTTTCTTGTCCACGTATGATTCATTTAATCTTTCCCAAAAGAGTCTAGGGAATTAGATTAACGAGGCAAATTAATAAACTATTGTAGCCATGAGAACTCATTCACTTCATACACTTACCAAGTACAGTACATCATTCTTAACTCAGAGGTCCAGAAACAGTTGTTAATGAACAAATTTTGCCATCCATCCTCGGTGTTATGTGGCTACTGCTGAGCAGGGACTTGGTGGCTGTGCCCTGGGTGCTGAGGCAGTGGACGGCTGCGGGGAGCTCTGCTATGGCTCCAGCATCAAGGTGCATCTGCTGCTCTGAATCCGTGCCAGGGAAATGCACCATAGAGCTGGAGATTTTATCACAGACCATTGTAACTCAAGAACAATAAAGCAATTAGAGTTTGGGCCAGAGCCTACAGCACTTGGAAGGATGACGGACCTCACCTTTATGGGGACTAACAACAAGGTTTGGTCCTCTATTGTGGCTTTATCCATCAGTCTCAAAATGACTTACCCTCCCACAGACTCAGTAAAGTGAGTTTGGGGCTATGCACCCTTGTCTGAGGTTTGAGGTCTTTTCTGTCACCAGGCAGATTTGTGCAGATGGAGGTCAGAGGGCTACCTTACCGTAGTTTCCCTGCTGAGGGTGTTTTTATACTGCAGCAAAAAGCGAATTTGCAGAGGGTCAGTTTAAGAGTGGTAGCTACCTGCGCTCTCCCAACACCTCCAGTCCTTTGGTTGGGATAAGGCAGAGGATGATTGACGTGGTACAGTGAGATCTGCCTTCAGGAGATGCATCCATGCATCGAAGTCTGTGCCTCGGCGCAGCCGCAGTGGGATGCTGCATGCTCTGGACAAGTTCATGCTCTAAGACAGGGATGGAGACCATGTATCTGACATTGATCTTTGTTTAATATAATATATTAAGCAATTTAAACAGCAAGCACCTGGCAGTGCTCTTTGGCAGGCAGCCCATGCTTTTGGGAATATCACTCGCATTTGCTGTCTTCTGCTGTGTCCAGCCACTGCCTCCCCTCTGCCAGCAGCTTTGGGGAGCAGGACAGAAAGCTGAGAGGGACTGCGAGGGCAGGCAGGCAGCAGGGACCCTCCTGCTGAGCCCACCTCCCCAGACTGGTTTTCTCTGAGCAGGTGGGGGCTGGAAGATCTCTTTTTTTGTAGTAATACTGCCTTTTCTGGTGAGCTTTTTCTCTGGGATGGCTCTGGGATGGGGTGCAGAGGGGACACCAGGGAAGGCTGTATTCTGGCAGGCAGCTGCTTTTGCTGTCCAAGGCAAGGAACGCTAAGAGATAAGAGAGTGCACAAATCCAGATGAGATTTGGCTTTTACTAGTGGCTTTCTTACAAAGTGCACCTGTGTATGTCTGGAATAGTTTTAAAGATACACAGTTCTCTGAGCGCAGGGAGGTGAGGCAGAGTGGAGGCTCCCGTCTTCCCCATTCAGGATGGTCTCAGTAAACTTGAAGACTCCTGACCATGACGGCAGTGATGCCATCCACCCAATTCACCCACTTCTCTGCTGGCACAGGACGTGGAGGTTGGCACCTCAGAAACCTGGAGGTGGCAATGCAGTGATTGCCATTAACTCCTAGTGTCGGTGCTGGCGGTAGAGATGTCTGCCTTTTGCCAGGAAAGAAGAGTACCCCCTGGGAAATGGTGGCCCTGGCTGTGGTTTAGTCAGACCCTAAAGCTTCACCCATCCAGGTTGGAGACAGAAGTGTTTGTCTCACCAGGGAGAGTAATTTCTGAGCACCCTCTAATCTGGGAACCCCACCTTCATTAGGGAGAAGCCTAATGGATCCAAGCACCTAAGAGCATCCTGAAAAGGGAGCAGACTGGATTGCTGTCTGGGGCTCCGGCAGGTTGGGGACTGAACACCTTCCCAAGTTCCTTTATGAGCAGAATTTTCTACTTGTTTATGTCAATTTTGCCATGTGTAATCTGTTTGGCCTGCCTGGAGGAGCAGCAGGGCATTAATTAATTAATGATCACAGGAATGACTCACTTTCCTTTTGCCCTCCTGTGGCACCTTCTTTGTCACAGTAGGAAGCAGGAGCACAGATCCTGTTCCAGGCTGCTCTGGCCTGGCTCCTAGGTAAAGAGGCCAGCAAAATATGAATTTACAGTGACTGTGCAGTGTTTGCCACTTGTCCAATGTCGCCACACAAGAGCAGCGTGAGTGTGAGCTTGCTCCATGAATAGCCATTCTTCACTCACTGTTCCTGAGGAAAGCTGGAAACGTTGAGATTTTAATAGCATTGGGATTAATGCTGTTTGCTTAAATGAAGAAGACAATAGCTCTGTAATTAGTGTGACTTCCTAAACAAAAACGGGGAAGCTGCTTGCCCTGCTACTCAGGGAAAGAGCTCAGCCTGGTCCTAGGGCACCACTGCTCCCCCAAAATGCAAAGTCTTGCAGAAGGCCCATTGCTTGTACAAAGCCTGTTGCAGTCCACATGTGGGCATGGGGAATCCCTAAGGGTGGGAAATCTTGCAGGGGTTAAAATTCTCCCCCCACCCACAAGCTGTAGTATAGTGAGAACACAGCTTACATCACATTTAGGACAAAATAAAATTCATCCAGTTCTGACCACCTGTTCCAGAACAGGAGAGAGCTGAGGTTGCCCCTGCAAGGATCACGCTGGCTAATGTAAACCCTTGTGCGCGGTGAGAACAGTGCAGAAAGGATGCTGGAGGGGGAGAAGCCAGGAACATCGCCGTGGAGGGGTAAATCGTATTTGTGGGCAGGCAACAAGCTATTTGTTGTGGGCAGATTCCCTTCCCTCTGAGATCATCTCAGCTGACAGTCATCAGACGTGGCTGAATTCTCCATTACCCAAACAAGGATTGGTCATATCCTCTTATGACAGCTTAGAGTCTATTATTACTGTTTATTACCAGATTGACACAGGATCGCAGGCCCCGTCCTTACTGCTCTGCCTGCAGCTAGCAGAAGCATGATGAATGCAGGATTCAGGAATGCTTGCTGCCATTAGAAATCCTACAGGAAAAAAATCATCAGAAGCCAAAACCCACAGCCACCAATGTCACTGTGCTAAAATAAAACATATTTTTTAAATTTTTTTTTTAAACTGAAGGGGAATGGGAACTTAGCATTGAAAAACAGACTGAGGAGTGGCTGACTGAGCCCCTCAGAGTTCCACTGTACATTTCTTTTTCATGCTACGCTGTGCAAATTTAAGATTAAACATCACACAGCTTTCTTTGGCCCCTGGCCAGGCAAAGGTTAGAAAATAATTCCTTTTTTATAGACATCTTTATCCATCTAGCATGTATCAGTTTAGCTAAGAAGGATGTGAGCACTGCGGAGACAGTCCAGTAAATGAAAAAAACCCACGATGTACTCACTTGTTTTCCTAAGGATATTGTTGAGAAACTTTAGATGAACTGGAACCAGATAATGTGATACAGATCTCACCAAACGCATTGAGGTGAAAGCTAAACTGGATGTTTACTTTCCTCCCGCTTACGTTTGTGATCCGTAGCTAGGAACGGAGATTCAGTTCCCTATTTGTTTAATGGGAGATGATAGAATATTTCAGGATACAGAAGCCTATGTTCTGCCAATTCATAGTATAAACAGACAAAATATTTCCTGGGGTTGATTTGTAAAGAACAGCTGTTCTTTAGAATGCTGTAGGTATCTTTCCGTCAAACTAATTTGATCAGGACTTAAAAAAAAAAACCACAAAATAAATACTCAACAATTCAAGCAGATACTGCAGCTGCTGGATGAGGAAGGCTTGAGTTATGAAGATGGGGAAATTGCTACTCTACAGGAAGATGTGAGCTAAATATTTCCTGTGGTGTGGGAAGTGTTGTCACGGTGATGGAGAAAAACAGAGCACCCAAGGAAATGGGTACCACAAGGAAGGGTCATTAGTGACTGGCAGATCTAAATCATTTTCCTGTGTAAGTGTTTGGTATTAACTCTTAAGGACAATTACATAGGATCAGGACTCACCTTTTAAAAATATTCTACATAAGGAGAGGGAGAAAATGTGCCTAAATATCAAAATGCCTTACTTCAACATTCTTTTACTGTTTTTTTTTCTTCATCTCTTCTTAGTCATTGTTTTTGTGGCTGAACACTTTAATTTGCTACCAAACGCAGTTCAGTTTTTCATCCATACCAGGTAGCCTCCGTTGTCTTTTCAGTTTTAAAACTATACAGTGTTTTTGAGACCATTTATTTAAAAATAGCATTTAAAATGAAGGTGGTTGCATTACACGTAACCCCTGAGATAGCTGTCTGGAGTGCTGCATAAATTACAGCCTCTTCTACCGATCATTTAATGTAAGTAAGATGGAAAAAAATAGCATGCAGATGATGATGAAAGGCAAGAGCATTTTTCAAAACTGAAGGTCTTCATGCTAATAGTAAAGAATTTCTTGTCTCTGCTGGGGGTGACCTTGTAAAAACCAGCTTGCATGTGTATCTCAAAACATCAGGACTAAATTAGGTCTTCATAATGTGACTGTAGTCTGAACTAGACTGTTCGTATTCCCCCGAGGGGTCAGTGTGCCTAGGATGTAACTTGTTTAGCCTAGTTTAGATGCAGTGAAATGTACAAAGACGTTTTCAAGTGTGGCAAGCTGCATATGTTGCTTTCTCCTTGCATTTAGATGGCTGACTGAGCCCCTCAGAGTTCCACTGTACATTTCTTTTTCATGCTACGCTGTGCAAATTTAAGATTAAACATCACACAGCTTTCTTTGGCCCCTGGCCAGGCAAAGGTTAGAAAATAATTCCTTTTTTATAGACATCTTTATCCATCTAGCATGTATCAGTTTAGCTAAGAAGGATGTGAGCACTGCGGAGACAGTCCAGTAAATGAAAAAAACCCACGATGTACTCACTTGTTTTCCTAAGGATATTGTTGAGAAACTTTAGATGAACTGGAACCAGATAATGTGATACAGATCTCACCAAACGCATTGAGGTGAAAGCTAAACTGGATGTTTACTTTCCTCCCGCTTACGTTTGTGATCCGTAGCTAGGAACGGAGATTCAGTTCCCTATTTGTTTAATGGGAGATGATAGAATATTTCAGGATACAGAAGCCTATGTTCTGCCAATTCATAGTATAAACAGACAAAATATTTCCTGGGGTTGATTTGTAAAGAACAGCTGTTCTTTAGAATGCTGTAGGTATCTTTCCGTCAAACTAATTTGATCAGGACTTAAAAAAAAAAACCACAAAATAAATACTCAACAATTCAAGCAGATACTGCAGCTGCTGGATGAGGAAGGCTTGAGTTATGAAGATGGGGAAATTGCTACTCTACAGGAAGATGTGAGCTAAATATTTCCTGTGGTGTGGGAAGTGTTGTCACGGTGATGGAGAAAAACAGAGCACCCAAGGAAATGGGTACCACAAGGAAGGGTCATTAGTGACTGGCAGATCTAAATCATTTTCCTGTGTAAGTGTTTGGTATTAACTCTTAAGGACAATTACATAGGATCAGGACTCACCTTTTAAAAATATTCTACATAAGGAGAGGGAGAAAATGTGCCTAAATATCAAAATGCCTTACTTCAACATTCTTTTACTGTTTTTTTTTCTTCATCTCTTCTTAGTCATTGTTTTTGTGGCTGAACACTTTAATTTGCTACCAAACGCAGTTCAGTTTTTCATCCATACCAGGTAGCCTCCGTTGTCTTTTCAGTTTTAAAACTATACAGTGTTTTTGAGACCATTTATTTAAAAATAGCATTTAAAATGAAGGTGGTTGCATTACACGTAACCCCTGAGATAGCTGTCTGGAGTGCTGCATAAATTACAGCCTCTTCTACCGATCATTTAATGTAAGTAAGATGGAAAAAAATAGCATGCAGATGATGATGAAAGGCAAGAGCATTTTTCAAAACTGAAGGTCTTCATGCTAATAGTAAAGAATTTCTTGTCTCTGCTGGGGGTGACCTTGTAAAAACCAGCTTGCATGTGTATCTCAAAACATCAGGACTAAATTAGGTCTTCATAATGTGACTGTAGTCTGAACTAGACTGTTCGTATTCCCCCGAGGGGTCAGTGTGCCTAGGATGTAACTTGTTTAGCCTAGTTTAGATGCAGTGAAATGTACAAAGACGTTTTCAAGTGTGGCAAGCTGCATATGTTGCTTTCTCCTTGCATTTAGAAGATAGTGCATCTCAGAACAGCTCGTAGGTAAATGGCTGTTGGAGAGATGGCTGCTAGATGATAAGCAAAATACTTCCTCTTAGATGGGAAATATCGCTCGCTAGACAGTTTCCAAAAATGCAGATGTTGTGGTAAATGGCAGTTTGTTGAAACCAAACTGTTTTGCACAAGCTAATGAGTTTCAGCACATTTTTGAGCTACGCTAACAAGTGCTCCAGTCAACTCCCTGCCAGTTTGCCAGGAGGACTAGGAGGCAGCTTGGACTTGACAGAGTCTATCTCTGAGGAGCCCCATGTTGTGACGAGGTGTCCTCATCACTTCAGAGTCCATCTCTGGACCAGCCACGCTGGGCTCCTGGGCTTGGACACTGGAGACCTAACTTAGGAGATCACACAGAGCTTTGGAGAGCAAGTCTCAGAGTTCCTGGATAAATTACAAAAGCCCCAAATTCTGTGATCATTTCATTTTTTGTTTTAAATAACATTGTTCTTTTTCTGGCAAGTTTTCAATATTTTTTCTTTTGTAGAATTAAGTATTTTAGAACTTTGAAAATTCAAGCAGAAAAGAAATAATGGCCTTTAACCAGTTCTAGTTATAAACTTGCATGTAAAATATAAATTAAATTATGATTTTTGTCATGGCCCCTCCAGTATTAGACTGGAAGAAAAAGAAGCCAAAGCTTTTCTTGGTGTTCTAGGTTAATGGCTTGTGTTTCTAACCTAGAATCTCTTTTATTTCATGCAGCCTCAGCAAACTTGGGGCTTCATGATCTCTAGTCACGTTATCTCTCAATGGAAAACAACTAAATCAAACTTCATATAGGCTTACAACACTGAAAAGAGGCAGAGTGAACATGTTTTGGAGACAACTAGTGCAAACTTAGACTACATATTAGAAAAAAAAATTCAGTGTCAGTCAGACCCTGGAACAGGGCTCAGAGAAGCTGTGGGATCTCCATCCCTGGAGGGATTCAGACTCAACTGTACAAGGCCCTGAGCAACATGATCTGACTTTCAAGCTGGATCTAACTTTAAAGTTGTCCTTGTTTTGAGCAGGGGGTGAGGCAGAAAACCTCTGGAAGTCCCTTCCTACCAAATCATTCTATGATTCCATGACATTATCTGATACACTTTTAACACCAAAGCTGTGTAAAACTGTAGACGATGCCTGCAAGTACAAAGAAATTATTGTAGCCAGAGCTACAATAAAGAAAAAAAATTTCTTTACTGAAAGAGTGGTTAAACATTAGAACAGGCTGCCCAGGGAAGTGGTTGAGTCACCATCCCTGGAAGTATTTAAAAGACATGTAGATGAGGCGCTTAGGGACATGGTTTAGTGGGCATGGTGTTGGGTTGACGGTTGGACTCAATGATCTTAGAGGTCTTTTCCAACCTTAATGATTCTATGATTCTATGGCACAGTCATCTCTGGGATGGACTACTGCAGCCATGCAGTCCAAATGCAACGACTGATGGTACTGAAAGAAAAGGAATACGTAGGTATTCTGCTATATGAGAAAATTAGATAAACAGAGTGTATCTACCCAAAATGTAACCCAGAACATAGATGCTAATATCCTTTATTTTTTCCTGGCATGTTTTAGGAAGACCGTGATTACTACTAGATATAAGGACCTCAGCCTGAGTGGCCTCTTGGTGAGAGCAAATCTACTTATTCCTCTGTACTAAGCTGGGATATTGGTCCAGCACTGGCAAAAAAAGAAAAGTCTTCTGCATTGTGGAACTGGCAGTCAAAAACATTGGGAAAAAATTAACCAGTTTGTCATTCTCAAAAAACATTTGAAATATATTTTTAAATAATGAGTTTTAGGAATGAGTATTTGTGGTTCTTTTTTTGTCTTGACTTCTAGTTTCTGAACCTTCAGATTGCACTGAGGTTATATTTAGTTCATATTTTATGCTTTTCTTCACTGCCTTGAGGATTAGAATTCTACTTTGAAAATAAAATCTCAGAGTCTAACTTAATCACTTGACTCTAGAGGCAGAAGGTCTAGGACAGAAAGCAAATATTCCAAGAAAAACATTAAAATACTGAGAGTTGACAGAACTGTGATTTAATAGTGTTTAACTGAGAAGATCTAACAGGACCGTATGCCGAGGCAGTCAACAGCTCTAAAGGGAAGTCAAAGTCCAAGGAACTTTTCTCAAGGGGTTATCAAACTTAAATAAGATGAAGCTATTTTGATTCTGAGCAATACACCAGTGAGACCCTATTTGGAATATTCTCTGATACGAGAGGAAGACAGCCAAGAAATGAATACGGTTCAGCTTCAGAGATGTGTGCTCTGAGGGAAGACCAGCTCCACTTGACCTCTTCACTGAGTGCCTGAAAACAATGTGAAACCTCTTGAAGACTAAGCTATCTGGGCAAGAAGTATACTTGGGATAAGAAAGTGGGAAATTCAAAGCCAGGATGGCAAGATAAGAGAAACAGCACCAAAATGAAATGGCAGAACTTCTGTTTCTTCCGCAGAGTGGTAGGAAAGAACTAATCCAAACAGATTTTTTCTCCATTTGAGAAATAAACTTCCTAATTTGATGCAAGTAATCAGCCCCATTCATCTGAACAGCCGCCTTCTGCTTCTGACATGTGTAGCCTGGATTCTATCTACATCAGTTGTGTAATAAATATTACTAATATACTCAGTGTAATGTGATTTTTCTATACTGATCAAATATGGCTTGTGGGCAAAGGTCCAAATCTGAACTTTCTCACTGGGCCTTGGGTGTTTGCCCAGGCCCCTTGACTGTAGGAGTTGTCTTGACAGAGAGATGTGTGGTGGGAAGTCTTGGGGAAACTGGGCTACATGAAAACCCTGGCATTGCAAGAAAAGCAGTACAGTGTCCAAGAGGAGAAGCATGTGAATCCCCCCGCTCAAGGATTTCAATGTTTGTAAAGGTTCAATCTGCAGCGGAGGAATGTGACCTTCGTGAGACCGAACAGCTTCACCAATTTCCAGTTATTTCAGCGGGAGCTCAACATTTTGCATAATTTTGTAAAATTGGTTTTATTGATTAACCTGAATTGTATTGGGCAAACGTAAGTCAATGGCTCGCCCTCTCTGCTTCTGTTTTTCTTGGCCAGTAATGAGGTGTACAGACAAATGATTACATATGGATCTGACTAGCTTATGACATCAATCGTTGAGACAGGAGTTTACCCCTCAGTTAAATATACTTCTGAATTCTCTAATACTTAGTCCTTACTCTGGCCTCTACAGAAGATCTAACTTGCTGTAATATTTAAGTAATTTCAGCTGTATACAATCCCAATATATACTCTAAATTGTCCTTTTGTCTTAAAGCCCTGTAAATTTAAAACTGTCCCTGGACATGGGCAGGTCCAGAGCTGACTGTCTTACGGAAGCGGAGGCTGTTGAAGCCTTTTTTCAAAGAGCTGAGGCAAGACAAACTCACATGCAGTTGAGACATGTGGTTGGAATACTGAAGCAACGCATTCCTGAATCACAAGATCTGTATTTCTCAGGGTGGCAAGGATTATTTGGGAGACAACAAACATATTTTTTATATGAAAGCAGAAATGTGTGTTACAAAAAGACTATTTATAATGCTGCTTACCTACTAGATAGCCACATAAGAGCTATCAATGGGAGAGAGTACTGACAACAAGCTAATGAGCTCCTGCTGCTCGATAAATGTCTTAGCTTTGCTTCAGCATTTCTTTGTGCAGTGGGAGGGAGACAGTGATCCTAGACAACGTTCTAGTGCAATTATTTTATTCTGTTTCTACCCATCATTTTAGCATAACGTACAAAAAAGGAAGGCACAGCAGTTTCTGTGATGCCTGATACAAGTAAACAATAGTTGCTCAATGTTTAATTACTAAATTCTTTTCTTTTAAAGTTAGGAATAAAAGCAATCAAAGAACTGTTCTTCCAGGAAAGTAATCTGGTTTGAAAATGATTTATTTTTCTGTTTCTCTGATTTATTTTCCCTTCATTGTATCTGTAAATAAGGCATAGCATTATGAGGTCTCCTACTAAATGGCTTTCTGTAAGATTAAAAGTAGGAATAAGATTGAAAGCTACTTTTTATCCAGTTGTTGAAGCTGCCTATTTGTGGAGAGAAATGCTGGGAGAAGGTATAGATTTTATGCAGAACATATCTCTAAAATAAGCAACAGTATGAAAATAATAAGAATTTATGGCTCAGGCTAGGCCTGAATTAAAATAAAAATCTATTCTCTTCCAAAATTCAGGACTTTCCAGAAAATCATCCTTTCCATATTTTAATTCCAGACTCTTGTATTGCTTAGCTTCATCAGTTACCATCCTTACAAGGTCTCCACTAATAGCATTAAACTATCCCTGGTGTCACTGATATTCTTTCACTACCTTGCTAAACCAGTAGTGTGGCAACTGGCAGCGCTCCGTTAGCTACGCTTCCGTGAAGTCTCACTCTTATCTGTTTTGTTTTCCAGTTTTTATTTGAACCGTATGTGTTTAATCCTAGATTTGCTCATAAAAAGGATAAGTCTCAATGAATAGATAAGGGGAAGGCTTCCGAGACATGCAATGAACATATCCAGAATCCTTAAGCAGTGTATTGGTGGATTACGTCAACTCGAAGATAGATTTTGCTCCCTCTGGCTCATCAAATAATCTGATTAGCTGGCACTGATTACGCTCGGCATGATGTACTGTGTTCTGTAAGCCGAACACAGAACATCCCTCCTCTGTTGCCTCGTACGCTCCCAGATAGCCTTTTACAATAAATTCCCTTTTCACTTTTGCCGACCACTAATGGCTGCTAACTTTGGCTCGGATTTGGGGCATATTAATGCCGCCTGATAATACTGCCTTGCTACATAGGAAAAGTGGTGTGCTCACCTAAAGCAGAAAAATGCATGAGTTCTTGCCTCTCAGCTTCACAGCCAAACCTACGGCCACTGAGTTTAGCATCTATGACTTTTATACGATGTTTGGGGAGGGGTGATGCCATTGGTGGGGCTCACAAAAGCCAGTACCAGAGGAGGGAGCTACCTAGGCATCAAAACCAATGGTTGTATAATGTGGTATTTTTATCTAGCCTCAGTTAGCAGCATTGGAGGAGTCAGTGCTACGCTCACCCCACAATTCTGTCAACACTTCTTTTTCTGCTGGCAGGAGCATTTTGGAGGGGTCCCGGTGTTTGGTAGTAGTTAAATCTGTCATTGTTGAGGATGAGAGAGATGCTGGCCATTGCACAGAGGAATCCAGCCTCTTTTGGCCTGACATTTCTATACAGCAATTAGTTTATAGCTTTCAGTCCATTTTTCTCATGGATTTTTGTCTCAAGTCCCCACAAATGTCTCACACGCCCCTAAAGGGACTCAGGCTGCTGCTTCCTTTTATAGTTGCATTGTTACTTGTTATTGTCCTCCCTCATGACTTTCTTTAAGGGTGCATTCAAAGAGCTCTTTGCGTTTTCCTGTTTTATTTTTCTTTTCCCTTTGTTTTTAATACGCCGTTTCACATTTTCCTTAATTCTCTCCCTCTTTTTCTCCTCTTCTCTTTGTCCTCCCCCCGCATTCTTTTCCTGTGACAAACCTGCTGATGCATGCTTTGAGCAGCGGCAGCAGCCACGCTGTGCTCACCATCTGGGACAGGCAGATCCTGCAGCCTCCTGGAGTCTCCAGAACCATGCTGAATGAGCACGCTGGACTACAGCCACCCCATTGCCTCCCAGTTTCCCATTTTCCTCCGTGTGTTGCTCTTCTGTTGGCCATCCAGCACGGACTCCTTCACCTCCTGAGCATCTGCCCAACTGAGGAAAGTTTCTAAGATTCCCTGATCATGTGGCTCAAACCCTTCAGCTGGAAAGCCCTACCACAATGGATTTACTCCTTCACCCCCTTCCTCTGCTCCCTGTGGAACCAGAGAGAAAGCAAGAAAAATATGGTGCATGTTGAAGCTTTCAATACAAGTGCTCCCCACTTTTAACCTTTTTCTTTTTGCTATTGAAATACATTTCAAAGTGATTGAGGAGAGAACAACTCAGTACATACTTTTGTCATATTTCTGCACAGTTTTTCCTAACTATGTATATATATGTATATATACATATGTATAGCTATATGTTTATTGTCTATCTTTCCTAGCTATTTTGTCCCTAAAACAATCACACACACAGCCACCACCTCTGCTGGGCATACACCACCTGGAGAGGTGCAAGGTGCCTACTGCTGGCCCCATGGAGAGCCACGGTGCTTTTGCAGTAGGGCAGCCCCATAGCTGAAAAAGAGGAGGAACGCGTGGGCGAGCGTTTCGCTGTCCAATGTGAGCTGCTCCTACCTCTGACAGCTCTCTGGGAGAAGGTGGCTATCTCTTCCTGGGGTACAGACAGCAAGGCAGAAAGGATCACTTTCCTCTTTGGTTGCCCTTTCCCTGCCCCTTGTGCCGATGTGTTTGGTGGCTCAGGGTATGGAATAAACTCTCACTTTTCTTCTAGTAAAAAAGACCAAAAGGAGAAGGGTTTGATATATGTGCATGACATCCCTTCTTAGCGCAAAGCCCCTGGGGAAGTCAGAAGAAAACCTGTGACCCTGAAAATATTTTCCGAAGGATTTTTTTTTTGAGAAACAGCTAAAAACTGAGCCAACAGAATGGGTAGAATTAACAAAGCCGTTTCCCACTGGATGCAGCCATGAGACCAGGCCAGGGCTAGTGCAAGGGCAGTAACACTCCTATCACGACTGGGAGCGTGCGGTAATGACAGTGAAGGACCCTGCCTTCCTTCCCTGCCCAGAGGTCAGCTGCAAATATTTGAAGCTCACTTACAGGTCTCAGGGAGGCAGCCTGCAACAACATCCAACAGCATTATGCCTTCTCTGACTTCATCCTCATCTGGATAGGGGGGATAGTGATCTAGCTATAGTTAAGTATTTTTATGTTTCAAACTAAAATGGGAAAAAGAGCCACAAGTATGAGATTTACTGGGTGCGAAGGCTGAGGCTGACTCAGAGAGAAGATGGAAAAATGGTAACAAATCAGTCAACCATTTAAAATATCCTGTTCTCAATAGCTTCAAAAACTGTGCTTTCTTTGGATTTTTGTGCATTTCTATTCTTCACCCTTTATCTAAGTGTTTCAGTTCAGTTGCAAGTCTTCCTTGATCACAAAAAGCCTGAAAACACTGAATAAAGCAACGGCAAGAGCAGGATTTGAGGAGCCGGCGTGAGTAGGGAGTTCTGCATATTGAAAGTTCAGCTAGTGAGAAATAACCATCTGGTGAGCATGTACATCTCTGCTCCTGGATAAGCCGAGGATGAATTGCCTAATGGGAGCCAGCGCTCTGCCTGAGAGCGAGTAGTTACCAGGGTAAAGAGAATTACGTAAGAGCGAGATCTGCACTAACACATCGCTAACTAGATGTAATCTTTGGACTCAGGCTGAGGCAATTCTGCTGCAGCACAAAAACACTCCATGCCAGCGTAAAATAATTTGGTATTTGTCTTTTTGCTTACCTGAAGCACAATTTTGCTTCACTGGGTCCCCCAGATATTGTAGGCAACATCTAGAAATATGCTACTGTGAAATGTTTCAACGCTTTCTTTCTAATTATAGCTTTTGGTATCATTCACTCGGTTATAAGCAGAGTGAATCAGAACAGAAACATCAGGGAGGGTCGAGGGAAGAAACCTTTTACTAACAGTGAGCATCAGGACAGAAGAAATAGGGCGTCTCGTAAGGCAGTGTGGTGCAAAGTGCTCTTGTTTAATAGGAGATAGCGGCAATTTTCAGTTCTGGGTTATTCTGAAAAAATCCCAAATTTACAAATTCTTTGCAGAAAAGGAAGGGAACTTCCCAGCCATCTGCCTCGCTGGCTGCCAGCAAGGCTCGCACCTCGGAGGCACAAAGGGTTCCTGCTTCAGGCAGTCTGTGCTACTGGCTGCTGCACAAGTGCCGGTGGTGCAGCTCCAGGCTGACAAGGGGAGGAACCAGGTGGGTTTCCGAGCTGGGTTCCACCGATATTTCTGCAAAATTGCATGACTTGTGTGCGCCTTTCGGATTTCATCGAATCTCTGAGTTCTGACAAGGAAATTTACTATCAGTTCTTTCCTGAGCAGCTCTCTCTTGTTCTAGAGGAACCGGAAGGAAAGAAAGGAGATCGGAGAAACCTAGGATGGCTGAGCAAGGTGGGGAGAAAGCAGCGGGCGTTAGAGGAACAGGGATTTATGATGTTTGAGAAGTGGGGGAAAGAAGAAAGCTGGAAGACATATGTGTGCAAAGTATATTTTTAGATGTGAATGAAGGTGCATAGTTTTGCTATGGGTTTATTCTGAGTTACAGAGGGCAGTTGCATGCCCAGCTAGTGAAGGCATATAATCTCCAAGGCATGAGTGAATTCAGCTCCGCAAAGTTCCCAAAATAACATATTAAGCTGTCAAATGAGTATGACTGTTCAAATTCCTTACTAGGGAGTTAAAATTTGTCCTTAAACTGGTGGAATAAAATTAAAATTTGGGGTGGAATATAGGAAATTAGTACTTGCATACAACTTCTGCCACCTCTGACAAAAATAGAATTATCTTTCCGACATTTAAAAAAGAAAAAGATGATCAAATACCAAATCTATTGAGAACTGGGTTATCAAGTCATGTAGATTTTGATTTCTCTCCAAATTAGAAGTCTGAAAGCTAGTATTGGGTAAAATGTACGTGTAAATATCAATGTTCTAAACTGCTGAAAGGTCATTCCTATTGTATTTTATTGTTTAAGTCTAGAACAAATGGCAAACTCCTGCAAGGTAAACCTGGAGAGACATGCCAGCAGTTTTTTGAGATAAAGCCAAAGACATGGCTTTAGGAATAATATCGCCAACATTAAAAACGTCCCGTAATTTGGAGAGACAGCCAGGATTCGCTTTTGAAACTAACAGCTTGGGTAACCACTTTCAAATTCAATTTTACCACGTGTTTGCCTTCATATACTGTACAGGTACCCGTTTCATTACTTGGAATGCTTCTGTTCTGCTGAACAACTATGCGGATATGAACATCACCTGTCTCTAGAATTCTTTGACTATCTTTTTTTTTTAGTTGGCCATTACTTTTTCTTACCTATGCAACAAAACTCTTTGAAGAGATACGAGTCTAGCTTCATTAAAGCTCTTTTCTATGTTGTAAAAGTACATTACATGCTCCTAATGTGCTGCAGTGCACTGTGTTTTGTTTAAAATGTTTCCATGATCATCAAATGGTTTTCTGACAGGTTTAGGAAATATTCTGGAAGAATTTGAAGTGATGTTTTCCCCCAAATTATATATTCCTTTTATTTTCATACCTTTTTTTGCAGTCTAATCTATAACAATTATTTCTGGAAATTTCCCGTTGTTGTACAGTTGTGGCAGCATTTAGGATTTACCCCGCTACTTGTTCACTTACATGACAGCTCTTCCATCATCTTGCCTTGATGCCAAGAGCAAAGGACACATTTTCTGAATTATTTCTAAGCACAGAGATGGCACGATTCCTTAAGATAAGGAATATTTCTTTTACATGACTTACCCAAGTTCACCTGGATCTTCTATGTGGGTGTGTGAAAGAAAATACAGTTGTCCCCATCTTTTCTATAGCTAAATACACGCAATTGTTGGTATGTTTCCCAAAACGCAGACAAGGGCCCAACTTGTTCAGTGGAGTCAGAAAGAAAATTTAGCAAATAACTAGTCTGGGAGAGACAAATCACATTACCCTCCCCACCAACAGTTTCTGATGTTTATAGGGAAGTAATTTAATTGCAAACGGAGACAAATTTCTATTTCAGTCTCCATAAGTAATTACATTTTACTTGTCCTGACTCCAGTTCTAGTTGTCTGCTGGACAAAGGGATTTTCTCTAGCACAAGGCATCACTGCTCTGCTTGAACATCTCGGGTGCTTTTCTTTTATATTGATTGAGCGAGAAGGGACGGATCCAGCTGGTCGGAAGAGGACGAGTTTCCCAATGCAAGCCCTAGCCGGAGGCATTAGCTAACAGAGTCCCCTCTATTGCCTCGGCTGGGAACAGGGAATGAAACCATGGAAATAAAAAGTGCTAGAACATCTGAGAAAGCCTGAAATAAAAAGTAGGAACTTTTTATTGTCAGGTATCAAATGATGTAAGACCCATGAGGGAAGAGCAAGGATGTGGGCAAATACACTTTTTCTGTCAGTAAGCCTACAAGAGCAGCTTAAGGAAGATGCAGACTCACAATTTTTGAGCAGAAAGCAAAAAAAATGATTGCATAGCCAGCACGAGAACTGAACCCAAGGGCTGGCGGCGCACTTGTTACCCGGCCTTTTCCCCCCAGAAGAGGAATGGGCTTTGCACTGCATGAGCGCTACTTGGCTGAAGAGTCCTTCGGGCCAGGGTGAACATCCCGAACTCCAACCCCACACACTCAGCGTGCTGACTTAGGAACGTCTGGAATCGACACGTAGAAGAAATCTTGATAGTTTCTTTCTTAGCAGCGCCCAGGGAAGTATTTTGCTATGGAAGAGCTGAAGGAATTACTGACAATCTACCAAAGGCTGGGGGCTGTACAGCCTGGGCATGAGACTCTCCATCGCGATTTTTCTCTTTATCATTTGCAGGAGATGTTTCCCATCAGGACACTGGAAGGATCAGTTGCCACAGAAGTGGTCTTTTCGACGGCTGCTGTCTGGCCACGAGCCATCGCAAGGGGTTTCTATGAGGGATTATTTCTGTAGGAAAATTTATGTCGGTATACCACCTACGACCGTGGATGTCAAGCCAAGTGGACGGTCTCGTTTCCACTTCTGATGCAGTCTGCGCATTACTCCCCGACGCTGTTGACCGAGGTGGTTCCCTGCACAGGTTTGCCTCAGGGAGGGCCC
>NW_008795129.1:23768333-23807906 GCF_000699145.1 Aptenodytes forsteri
AACCGCCGGCGGAAGGGCAGCCTGCTCGCCTGCCGCGGGATGCGGCGTTTCTCCCTCCGTCCCAGCAGCACCGTGTGTAACACATCTTTCCAAAAGCTGTGTTACAGCAACAACAGTCTCGGTACAAAGGCAGGAAACTCTGATTTTTCTCTTCTGGCTGCTTCTCCAAATGCTGGGCTGCAGTACCTCGGTCTGCTGGGGTGAGATCATGCCTCTGCTGCCTCCCACTTCTTCCCCCCCTCCTTTTTTTTCTTTTTGGATATGCCTGTTTTGATCTGTACGCTGTGGTAGAATAGGTAATGGGAGCTTCTTGCTGGTATCTGTGAATTTTGGATAGCAGAACTTCCATGATATTGCCTATAGTACAATATCACGTATTGTCGATACTTTATCAGAAATAAAGTACGGTGTGAGAAGTATTTCAGAATCGAGCTTGTTTTTGTGAACTGAAGTTTAAAAGAAATTAGAAAAGTTCGATTAACGAGTGAGGCAAACCTTGGTAATCCACACTTCCAGCGCCTTTCTGACTCTACCTTCGCAGTCCCACGCTGCGGCAGCTTCCTGCCAGGATAAGGTAAACTTCTCCGCGGAGGTCACGGATGTGTCTGTGAGCCCTTCCTTCGGGGTGACAAAAGGCATTCCTTCTAGCCCTCAACCCAGATCTTGAGTGCTCCATCCCCAGAGCACTCACTGCCCTCTGAGGAGCAGCGGGTGGGAGAAATGATTGGAGAAAATTCATCTGGGTCTCCTGCATGGCAGACACAGCATGACTGCTGAGAACTTTTTGCTGCCACGGTGACTTTCAGTGGTAACAATAATGACAACTTTTTCTAGAATTCTTGGGAGTCGATGTAGTAAACAAATGTTGTTTGGCAGGCTTTGTGCTGTGCTTGAACAGTCTCTACTCACTAGCTACCTGCTGTGTCATAAGTGGTGAAACTGGCATGTGAGTTTAACGCATCAATATGTTTGTTGATGCAAAAATTGAAAGGTGAGATGTCTCTGTGTAATACCTTAACTTCCTCCTTTCTCTAACGCATAGTGTGTTAAAGCTCATTCTGCTGTGAGCAGAACCTTGTAACAGTAGTTCAGGAGAGATTTGTTGCACTCAGTTTTGCTTTTCCTTCTGCTCATCTAGCATTTTGTCTTTGGTGACTGCAAAAGAGATCTGTGAAGCCCATTTCTTTTTTTTTTTTTTTTTTCCTTTCCCTTTTCAGTGGTTACTCAGAGAAAGGGGAAACAGGTAAGCAGCAGGAGGTGTTCTGGAACTCTTTGCCTCCTTCCGAAGGCCAAGCTGAATTGGTGTCTCAGCATGCAGCGTCTAGCGTGTCATGTGTAAAAGATCACTTCTGATTTAAGTCTGTCACAGCATTAAAAGAGAGTAATGCTTTTGGATGCGTTGCATTTTGTAGGATTTGTGAAACTAATTATGTGGTGTTATTCTCTTGAAGAAAAAAGGAATTATTACCTTTACTTTTCTTACGCTGATTAAGTAAGGACAGGCAGATGGGGATGACCGATGAGGCCATAATCTGTTATTGTAGAGTTGTATCCATTAGCATTTTCTCAGAAGTATAATTAAAAAGTATTAATTTAATTGGAATGTTGAGTGGCATAAAAGCATCAACGGGATTCATCACAGAAGCATGACTTAAATTGGAAACTAGTTAAAACGCAGAATTGGTCAAGGCAACATTTTCAGTCTTATTTAGCCTTGTGTGTGGCCATTCTAATTGTACATAATTTGATATGTAAATTCCTTGGGGATGGGAAATCCCATTCATCTTTGGTGTTCTTTGCAAGATGGATCTGTAAATAAGTCAGAATTGTAAGTAGAAAATACTTTACTGATTGTATGGGAGGTTATTTTTAATATAGTCAATCAAATAATCAAATGTACTCTCAGGCACTTTAATGTGAGATTTACTGGCTCCTTCATGTGGTATTAACTTAGGTGTTAACATTTCTCTTTCCAGCTTCTCTTTGCCGTATCAGTTTTGCACTGGGTTGAGATTGTGCACAACTTTAGATCAATGCATCTTTATCGTGATGTACCATCTACTAATCACAGCAAAGCACTTAAACTGCTACTGCCAGTTCTGTTAGTAATCTCATGCCCCTTCCTCCCCCCAAAATTTGAAGGCTAGGTTATTTTGAGCTGTTTGAATTTTCTGTCAACAAGTAATCCTCATTTTAACTGCATGAATTATCCACAGTCTCCTGGTACTAAAATGGAACTAAACTTTAGTTTGGCAGCTGAAAATGGCTGGCTTAGCTGTAACAGAGTTCTTAATTTTTTTTTTTTTTTTTTAAGTAGTACTACATACGAAGAGGGAAATGAGGGGAAGTTGAAAAGAAAATTTTTTTCGACACAGCTGATGAAGAGCTTACCACTTCACTTGTGAAATGGCATAGCTTGGTAAAATCAGTTAAATAACAGATAATTATAACTTTGTAATGTCAGTTGAATGGAATTTGTTGTACCTTAAAAAGAAAACTTCTGTCTTCTAGTTAAGATCTCAAACATTAGGAATTCAGACACTTTCCTCGTACTTACTCTTTTTCATAGCACTTCTTGCATAGCTGACATTGCTCTAACTTGCACAGAATTGGATTGATTTTGTGACTGTGTTCATTTTTGCATCATCAATTGCTGAAGCACAGCTTCTCATACGTATATAGTTAACTCTTTTGGAACTTTCTTGAAATACAAGATTAATAGTAGGACTGTTATCTCTTCGGTGTCTAACAGTTAACATACTTTAAAAGAAGAACTGTAGTACTTTGACATCAATTCTGAGAACACGTTAGTCTATAATAATATGGGTGATTTTGTATTTACTTCTTTGTGGCATGGGCAGGTTTTCAGAAGCTCTGTAGTCAAACTGGAGTTGTATCTACCTGGCATTTTTTAAAACAACTTTTTTCCTGTGCTGCTGTCCTATTTATGCAAAAACTCATTTTGGTGAAGACCAGAGAGAGGAGAGGTGTGGAGGGGGTGGAGTAGGGAATAAGTGCAGGGAATAAGTGCAGGGACGTTTGAAGAAAGAACTGTCTTCAAGAGGGGGCTGATACGGAGACCTTGGTTTAAGAAAGCAGAAGGAATGGTAGAGTTGGTTTTTTGGTGGTTTTTTTTTTTTTTTTACAAGGTTTGGTGGTTTTTTGTTTTTTTTTTTTACAAGGAACATGGGAGGGTAATACATTGGAAAGAGTGGTAGTAGCTGGTATGTGCAGAGCATCTTGCCTATGAAGCAGCCAAGTTTGCAGCCCTTTTGCATATTTTACTGTGCAGCAGATATAATTAAGTTGGCGTTTTTCCCTTTGGTTATTTGAATTTATTCTGATATAATCTGTTCTGCTTGTTCTTAAAACAAGGATGCTATTGCATCTTTTTTTTTTTTAATATTTCTAGTAAGGTGGAATTTTTTTTTGCCGAGAATGGCTGCTAATTTTGTTTGCATTCACGTGTGCATTTTAAATTAACAAAAGTTAGTACTTCTAAGACAAATGCTGGAGAAGGCACAGAATTTACATCTGTCTTTAAGGTTGAGTTCAGAATTGAGCTGAAAATACTTGAAGTAACGAGAGCTAGGTACAAAACGAATACCAGGCGTGCAACCTGCTGTCCAGGGGATGGGGGGACTGGAAGGATGGACCTGTGTCTGTTTTGGTAAGTGTAAGTAGGACTTCTTTCTGAAACTGTCAGTTGTGAGCAAGGAGGCTGCAGTCGTCTTTTTTTTTTCTTCCTTTTTCTTCTCCTTCCTCCCACCATACCAGAAGCCAATACATGGTGATGTATTATTTGGGTTACGTTTGCCATTATTTTTGTAAACAAATGTTAAGGTTTAAAAATCCTCCATGTGATTCTTTGACTTCGATTTGATTTAGCATCTAGTCTTGAGTAGCTGTTTTTAATGAAACAGAAAAAGTCCAAGTTACGGGGGAGTTTACAGACATTAAGAAACTTTTGTAAGTTATGTTGGTGTTCTGCTATCTTCTAGATATTCAGGAGTTAGCTTTCCTGAGCTAAAGAAAATTGTCAGAACCATGGTTTACCTGACTATGGAAAGAAAAATAAACTTGAGTGGTCTGTTTTGGTAGATTAGAACTATTATGATCAAGTAATCTTATAGTAGCTTTGAAGTTGCATGCACTTCTGTAGATCCATTCATTTGAAAACCATGCGTCAGTTGATTATCTGGGAAGAAAAATGACTCATAAATTTCATAAATGTGCATAATTCTAGCAAAAAATAGGAAATTTGCTTTGTGAAGATGATTGTCAGTTGAGAGAATCCTGTTTCTTGTGGCTGTGAAGACTAAGTGCATTGTGTAAGTGTTGACTTGTACTTCTTTCAGGCTAATGGGCTTGAAAGTATTTCTTCTGTCTCCATTCATCTTCCCAGTATCTAAGCAGGGATTCAGTAGAGACAGCTGGCTTATTTATTAGTTGCTGCTATCTGAATACTCCCCTAAACCAGCTTCAATCTACAGGTCTGAGTCTTGAGTCTTTTGCAGTTTCAAGAAGTGTTGAGTATATACTTGTTTTCATGCTAGGCCTTTTCTTTTTTTCTCTTTTTTTTTTAGTTCACACTACCATGGTAAGTCAGGAGTACTTTGTACTTGGTGTCTTAACAATGTCTGATTGTCACTTATGCCTTGTATCGGATGGGCCTGTGGGTTTAGGTTTTGGATACAAAGGCTTCCTCTTACTGTGTGCTTGTTGAGAAGCTAATTTTTATCTTGCTGAAGGGTTGGGATGGTCTGCTGGACTATTTACATTTTTTTGACCTCCACATTACTGTTTAGCTTGGCAGGGATAAAAATAATTGTCATCTTACGGCTTTTAAATAGTTTTTTTAAAGAAGGTTGTTCAGTGTTGTCTCTAGCAGAAAGTTATTCCCACCCCCCAAAAGCAGAAAGTTTACTGTTTTAGAGCTGTTACTCTGAAACTTTCTAGCACCTCAGCGTACCTTGGAGTGATTAACTTGGAGTTGTTGGATATGTATTATGAGCAAAATACAGATTACTAATCGTAAGGTTAAAAAGAATAAGTGATTTAAAAAACCCAAACCTGCTATCACTCCTTCTCTAGAAGGAGTTTGAATTTCTTTTCCCTGTGATATTTGATACTAGTTCTTTGCGCTATGTTAAGCAGCGACATACACAGTAGTGGTTTTTGTGTGCTGTGGTAATAGCATTTTGGCTTATCTCTCTCTTCTCCCCCCCCCCCCACTTTCCCTTTTTTTTTTTTTTGATACTTTGCTGTCTAGCCAGTATCTTGAGAAGAGCTGGATAAAATGGGTGTAGCTTGTATGGCTTACTTGAACTAGAACTAGTCTTAAATATAGCCCAATTGCAAATGTGTATACCAAAGACGGTCCTTAACTGTATCTGAAAGTGGCTTGCTGTTATTTAGGAAGCAGCTACACAATAGTTGATGTTGAGTGTGTGTTTCCTTGTTTCATTTGGAGGCAGGTGGTTTTTCTCCACCAAGTGGTGACTATGTGTGCAAGTAGCCATGATCTAATTTATGGTCAGCCAGTATTGAGGAGGTCCAGAGGATAATTACTAGAACTGAATGTCAAATGTACAAGTCTTAATATAATGTTCCTTGGTTGTTGGACAGGTTTAAGTGTTTTTAAGTTTTGATGTCTGACTCCACAGTGTGTTTTTATTCAGAGCATGACATCTGGTTTTCCTCATCTTGTGTGAGGATGGCTGAGATCTAAACAAAAATGAGTCTCGTGTTTTAGGCATATAGTCTAAACACAGATAAACTGTATTTTTGTGTTTGACCTCACTGTTTAAAAAGAATCCTCTTGTTCAACTTCTGTACTTTACCCAATGCAAATGTCTTAAAAATGAAGTTTTAACAATTTTGTTGTGTTTTATTATGTATGTCTGTTACTGTATTGTACATCTTATCTTGAGTCAGTATTCATCTGTTGCTGACGGTTCATGATGATCAGATTCATTAAATGTCGCTGGCTGTATTTATGCAAATATTCTATCATAGCTCATTATTTTGAGTCACTTCGCTTGGTTTTTGATTAGTATTGTGTGGGAGATGCTGTGTATTATGCAACTGTTGATCTGCTTACTCTCATTTTCCCAAATGGTATTGGTTTCTAAGTAAGCAGTCGTATTTAGTCCATCCTAATGTGTAGTAACATCTCATCTAAATAGTTGTTCACTTTTAATTGAGTTTAAAACAAAACCAAAAAAACCCCTGAAAAATGTAACTCTCTTCTGAAATAAGAAAGAGGACTGAACTGCAAGCCGCTGCTATTGTTTTTTATAGGTTGTTTTCAGCAGTTAAGGTTTTCCTAGCTTTTAGTCACAAATTTAATAGGGCTATGTGTAGTTTGACCCATTTGAGATGAGTAACAAATAAATTGGAAACTTCTATTTTGCAAGTTACGCAGCAGGATTAACTGTAGCGGTTAAGAGCACAAAAATGCTTCAAGGGATAAACATTAAAATAAAAAAAGCAGAAAGAGTGAATGTTTAGTATTGTCAAATACCTCTTAATTCTGTGATGAGTTTTCAGCTTTTGCGGAAGTCTGTTTATAGTTAGGTCTACATCCTAATCTAAAGTTCATTGTCAATTCTTGTATTTCAGACATCTCCTAAGATCTGTAACCTGGCGAATGTTTGACTTCTTACTGCATAGAACATTTGCAAAATTAGGCATCCTCTTTGAATGTTTAGTATTGTCAAATACCTCTTAATTCTGTGATGAGTTTTCAGCTTTTGCGGAAGTCTGTTTATAGTTAGGTCTACATCCTAATCTAAAGTTCATTGTCAATTCTTGTATTTCAGACATCTCCTAAGATCTGTAACCTGGCGAATGTTTGACTTCTTACTGCATAGAACATTTGCAAAATTAGGCATCCTCTTGCATTAAAACTGCATATAAATTCTCTTGCTTATGAAAAGTCAGGCTTTAAGGTTTATTTGAAATGATAGCAGTTGGATTGGAAGTGTGAATAGAATATTGAAAAGAAAGCTGAAGCAAAATCAGAGTAATCTTTCTGAATACCATAAATACCTAATAAAGTAGACTTAAGATGCTTTGAAATGAGATGCGAATCCAGAAATCAAAATGAAAGCAATTTCTTATTCATTGTATGTAAATGAAGCCCGTCAGAATTCACCCAGTGAATGGGCTTCTAAATGTTTTCAGAAGTTACTACCTACTTTCTTCGAGGTTTTTTTGGTTAAGAGAACTGCATTTCTTGCAGCAAGTTTCTTTGTGAAAGATCAAGTCTTCTGGATTTTAACTAATTGCCCGCTTAGTAGCTGAAAAGTTGTACGTAATGAACGAGGTCATACCTAAAAATCTGCGGTACAGAGTATTTGTTGACAGCCTAGACTATCAAAACTGAAGAAAAATGTTAAAACTCATTTAACATACTAGATTGTAAATAGTTACTCAGTTATAATGAAAATATTTTCAATTTTTCTTTTCTCATGCGCCATTAATGTTGTAGTTTGTAGATTGTGTTGTGATTTACATAGCAATGATTTGGTCTTTAATAGAACTGAGATTTGTGCCAGTCTTAACTTGATGATGCCTCTCTTAAGACAGCAACATTCTTCCTGTTGTCCATGTTACTGGGAGCAAAGGAACAGCTCTACTACTCAGAAGAGCAGAGGTGATCCTGGCATGTTTTGAGAGCAGTGCTCTTACTGGGATGAGAATGAGGAGGATAACGTAGTTTGACAAAAGCCTCTGTCTTCCAACATAGTTCTTGCTTTGTATCTGTATTTTATAAGAAAGGGGTTTCTGCGTTCTGTAATGATAGCTGAAGTCTGAGACCAGTTCCTACTGTCTGTACTACAAATAGCCAGCTTTTGTTCTTTAAAGAAATAAAAATTCTGTAAGCAAAAAAACCCACCTCATAGAGCAGCTTGCAGACAACGATTTCAATGCTCTTTTCCTGAGATGACAGAGTATTTTCTCCTTTTCGCTGATCTGTTTGGGACAGTATCCTTTAATTTTTAAAGAACTGTCCTAATAACCAAAGCAAACTATGCTTACTTGTTAAATTCCTTGCTTCAGTGTATTCAGGCTAATACAGAAAATGCTTCTACATTGGTGACTTTGCAGTAATCTTTCTGTTCTTTATTGTAGTACCTAGCTATTGCCCTTACTGCAAAGCTTCCAGATTCAGTGCTGATCTGGTTTGGTTGTCCCATTGACAAGGTCAATGATCTTAATTTTTTTTTAAACTAATTTGCAGAGACGACAATGGAACTTATTGTTAGTTCCCTTCAGACTGTAGAAGCCTAGGTTCAAGTTTTATGCTTTTAATATACTGATCTGTTGAGGCTTATGCTGAATTCTTGAGAAAGCAGTCATGCAAGAATAGCAAATAGTTGAAGGTGGAGTAAGTTTAGTAAGTTAAGAGAAGAAATTGTCAGTAAAATTCCACCTTAGAAAATTAGGCAAGGCAAATTTCATGTGAAAATCAATTCTTAACACTTGGCAATAAATTTCAAATAGGTTATTTAAAAATGTAAGTTGTTTTTGTTGAAGTGTATTGACAGTGTGATACTTCACGAGGATTCTTGGCCCCAGATAACAAAAGTGAATTTGAGCCAGTTAAATAGCAATGTCTTCTATGTAAGAAGTCATTGAGGAGGTTTTCAGAGAGTTTACAAGTTTGAAAGAAACAAATTGGCCATTTTGGTTTAAGCTTGTGTACAGCTCTGTTATCTTCTAGACCTTCCTACTGGCTGTATTTAAATATTGGCAAAATTTTTGTTTGATCCGAGTCCCTTGGTACAGCTTATATGAGCTTTAAAAAGATACCGTGGTTAGCGTCAGCAACAGAGTGGCAATGTTTATAAACGTATTTGTTTGGAAACAGTGAAATCAAACCATTGCTTTGTTTACTATTGTGAACAGTTGACTCAAATTCATCTTATGTATCTTTTAAAAATGTTCTGCAGTTTTACAGAACAAAACCAGCTACACCTATCTGAATTCAGAGTAGTGCATATTTTATCATGACCACTTAAGGTGATAGTCCAGGTGCGTGATTTTTAACAGGTCTTCCTTTTACAGCTTTAATTGGAAAACTTATTTGTATATAAATGAACTTCAGTTTTGTAAGAAATATGCTAATTTATTATGGGTAATTGGAAGAGAACTTGAGGTGGTGACGTACAAGGGGGAACGCTTCTGAAAATGTGTCAAATTATGCGGGGTTAATCATAGGCAATTTTTCTTAAAAAGCAGTTTGTCCATTGTGTGTATATATAAACTTCACAGCAACATTATCCAGCTGTTAGTGAGCAATTACAGCTGTCAGATTGAGACCCTTTCTTGGTAGATGTACATTTAAATACACTATGTCTCATAATACATAAAGAATACAGTCAGTGAAAGTGCTGCTGTTTGATCTTTTGCTTTGACTCGCAGTCCTGTTCCTCTCCGCTCCTTTTTGTGGTTAGATGTGTGAAAGGTGTTACTTCTACACTCATAAACTGTTGAGTTATAGATTCTGCGTTTGCTTATAGAGACCTCTCTTTCTTTCAGAACAAGATGCTTCTGCTTATTTTGTTGCTCCGAAAAGTTGCTTCAGTGTTTTAAAATAAATAAACCAGCCTGCCTTTCTTTTTTGGAGCAGCCTAAGAGAGGCGGCGGGGAGGGAGGGGGGAGCTCTTTTGCCTTGCAAGTCTTGCTGAAAGCTCAAGTTGATACCTAAGCTCCCTTTTCCCTGTAAATACAGAAGCAGTTAGCTTTGTTCGAAAATCCGTACACATGAGCAAAACAAGGTAAGGTGGTAACACTGATTTGATCAGTATAATTACATAAGGTTTCTGCCAGCACAGATGCCAGCACCATCCCAGCAAAAGATCTGTAGTGTAGACTGGTCTAAATCAGAGTCTGGCCTGTTCACGGGGAAGGGCTTGATTGTTTAATGAAATGGAGCTCTGTATTGTTCCTTGTTTGAGCCAAAGGAAAAATAACTTCTGGACACAGTGAATGATTAAATTGAGGGGACTATAATATATCCTGTCATAAAAATGTCATTTGAGGACTTCATTGTTTCTTCCCAATTTCTGTGTGGCATTTTGTGTTTTCCCATGCACCTAAAAAGAAGAATATTCTTAAAAGTTGAAACAAAGCAAAAGAAAAATTTGTGACTGTTGTAGGTGACCTTTTCTGACTGACTTTATTTAGTAAAAAGGTAGTCTGATAATGTTTTGATTTTTCTTTGTTACTTGATTTATCAGAATTTAATATATTCCCCTTTAGTGTACTGAGTTACTCTACCAGTCTGTCCAGAAGGTGTTAGCACACTGTGTAAACTGATCAATTGGAACTTGCTTGGAGTTTTGTGGGTTTTAATTTCTTGTCTGCTCATGCTTTTTGGACATAAAGGCATGCACCTGCACTTCACAGTTACTGTTTTGCTATTTCTCTGTGAGGGAGGTACTACATGATGCAACTTCTCCTCTGTGAAGAATCTAAAATAACAAGTTAACTTGAAGACAGAGTGGCAAAGAAGTAATTCTGGAAAAAAGTAACAAGCTTCAAACTGCTCAGTGGCTGGATGATGATCCTGTATCACCAGTAAATCAGATGGTTCTGGTGTCCCTGGGGTGGGGTGCAGCTGGGGGTCAGACCAAGACCTAAAAGTAAAAAAAACTTGATACATGAAAGTGCTAAATTTCCTCATCTAGCTGTGCCGTAGTGGGTGTTGGCAGAGCTATCAAAGAAGAGAAATTGCATTGCTCCATAGAGCCTTTTTATATTCTTTACTTCATAATAACCTGAGGCCTCGTGTTCAGAGGTAGTGAGCTCATATCTCAGAGGCTTTCGAAGCTGCAGATACTCAGCCTCTCTAAGAATTATGTCTGAAAGCATCTAGCTTTTTAAGGGGCGCAGAGAATAATTGCAACTAAAAACCTAATCTCATGATACAGATGGAAGCTTTTCTGTAACGTGGTATGTGCTGTTGCGTTTCATAAATAGTGTCTCAGTATTTGTTTAGATTGTTTTTGCAACCAGCTGCTTTTCAACTTGAGCAGCGCAGCAATCTCCTTTCCTAGTCTTAATGTCAGTAAAACAGATGATGCTTTGTTTTCTTGCCCCATCCTAAATGTGGGTTGGGATTTGTTTGCAATGGGAACTACTGGGTTTAAGGTTTTACAACGTGGGGCAGGTAAGAGACCATTTACAGTTACAGATCCCCCTCGGGCTTTATCACACATTGTATGCTGATCTAGCTTTTGATTGAAAGCATTACCTACTGAAAACATACCAACTTCTGCTCAGGTAGAAATTATTCTCAAGTTTGTATTGGGTGTTGAAGTATCAGGACAGCCACTTTCTGGTTGTCCTTCGTGGCACAAGTGAAACAGCTCATGGTGGTTCTGTTGGTGGCAGTTGGCAGGTGCACAGATGGTGCGCTGCTTCCTTCTCTTTTCTGAAAACCATGTTCAACTGTCTTAAGTTCCTAACTAGGAAATGTTAATATCTCAGAAAACTCTCTACTGTTTATAGAGAGAATAAGCTTATTAAGAAATGTTAAAGTAATTAAAAAACTTATTTTGGGAATTGGGGGGAAAAAAGCCTTGACCAAATGGAATAGATAAATCTAGCATATAGTGTACTCATATAGGAGGTATTTTGGCAAAGCTTTAGTTTGTTTATGGAGTAGAGAAGCTGTTTTTCCTCCAAGTTTCTGAAAATTTGTCTTTATGAAGTCACCTTTAGTAAAAGGTATACTGAGTACTGTGTTCAGCTCTGGGGCCCCCAACATAAGAAGACCTGTTGGAGTGAGTCCAGAGGAGGGCCATGGAGATGGTCAGAGGACTGGAGCACCTCTCCTATGAAGACAGGCTGAGAGAGTTGGCATTGTTTACCCTGGAGAAGAGAAGGCTCCGGAGAGACCTTATTGCAGCCTTCCAGTGCCTGAAGGGGGCCTACAAGAAAGCTGGAGAGGGACTTTTTACAAGGGCATGTAGTGATATGACAAGGGGTAATGGCTTTAAACCGAAAGAGGGTAGATTTAGATTAGATATAAAGAAGAAATTCTTCACTATGAGGGTGGTGAGGCACTGGAACAGGTTGCCCAGAGAAGTTGTGGATGCCCCATCCCTGGAAGTGTTCAAGGCCAGGTTGGATGGGGCTTTGAGCAACCTGATTCTCATATATATATATATATATGTATTTTTTACTTATTTTATTACAGATATGGGGACCCTAGTATGATCTCGCTCTTTTTTTCCATTATGCATGGACATGGACTTTTATGAGCGAACGGTGGAGGGGAGACAGTAGGAAGTCTGATTGCCTTCTCAGCACATTCCGTAGTCTGACACAGTTTTATAACGTATAAGTGGGAGTGAAGTGCTCTGCAGGCTGTTCAAACAAGTAATATTAGAACCTGAGCTTTACGAGAAAGCTTCGTGTTCCTGATTGCTCATCTGCTTTCATGCACCATAAGTATGGATCACTGCTGAAAAGGATAGTCCTGCCCTTTCCTCTGTCTTGGGCTATACGATAGCCCCTCATTCATGCAGCCACCTGATCTGGTGAATAGATCAGAGTCGAGCTGTTGGAAAAAACCTATGTTGCCTGCTGGAATCCACAGAAGGGAGATAGTAACAATAAGGGTGACAAATTTAAGTGGACATTTAGCTATGCCTTGGTGGAGCAAGGTGTGTGTGAAGGTATTTCAGTGAAGAATGTACTAAGTCATAAAACATTTCCTAATTGGAGAACAGGCATAAACTAATTTTTAGTTCGATGCGTCTAGTTTTGAATTTAATCCTGTTTAACTTCTCTTTTGAGTTTTTGTTTACTAGACTCTGGGTGTTTTTGCTAGCCAAGAGAGTTGCAATATGATGAATGAGAATTGTCAGTCAATTGGTATGACAAATTTGTATTTTAAACAGTTTTGCATGCTTAAAAATAGCACATAATGAGTCTTACATGTTGGGTAACGATTCTGTGGTTAAGGGAGGAAATAGACTGTATAAACTTTTCTGTTCTTTATCTACCTGCCTCACCCTTTCCCTCTATTATGCCCTCTACACAAACTGGAGGGGATCAAAGCTTTTTTTTTCCTTCCCCATCCTGTTTCAGATTCCAATAAGAGTGTTTATAGATGTTTTGGTGTGAATTTGACATTGCTTGGATCTAGTTCTTTTACTTCAGCAGATTGATCACTTGTGTGGCGACTGGTTCTTTATAAATACTGGTTTGTTTTAACCACTTTATATGTTAGTCTCAGCAGGTCATGACTGAGTTTAAACAAGTAAATTGGGATCAGAATAGGTGTGGCATTTAATAATTAACTTTCTGGTTACTCAGGTCCAGTAGGAAACCTATAATGAGTCTGTTTTCATTTTGTTTACAGGAATAGTTATCTGCTTAGTCTCATCCTTCATATTTGGCAATCTGAGGAAAAGGTCTGAGCCAGCATGAAGACAGAATCCCCTCTTCATTAGAGAAAAAGTGAGTTGGAATTGGATTGAAAGCTGGATTTGTAGAATGAAAATACGATGTTAGCGTGTCAACACACACAGCTTGTGCTTGCTTTCAAGTGGTATTTTAACTTCGTAATACTGCTGTTATGAGTGATGTCCAATCAAGGCCTAGTCTTGGTTGAGCACATGTATAAAATTTTAAAATGTATGTATTTTATGTAAGCTCCTACACGTACTTTTCCCAAAGAACTGCTTACTCATTGTATAACTGCCCACCTGATACACTCCTTCCTTCCAAATCCTGTGAGGTCTTGCAACAAATCTCACAGGATCTAGACTTTGTGTTTCTTTTCTTGTACTGCTGCAGTCATACTGAGTTTTATTTCAATAATTTAATATTTGTCACTTGTTTCTGTAGCTGTATTGGTCTCTTCCCCAGTATTCTCAGTGCTTAATGTGTATCTGTTTTCTGAATTTGTTTTGGAAGCCTCTGTTCAAATTTAAGAAATTCTGGAAATGCAGGACTGAGTTTTCATTTCTGCCGTAGGAAATCCTGAATTCTGCATTTAAAATGCAGTTAGCTCAAGTCTTACCCTTTTCGTAGTGGTTTTTCTCCCCCTAAATGTTCTAATAGTATCAAGGAAAAAAGATTGCCTGTTTGCTCAGCCTGATTTTTGTATTTGATGCAGTACACATCAACTGGGTTAAACCTCATTTACTTTTTTTTTTTTTGAAACAGAGCTCCTATGCAACCGTTGTGTACTAATGATGTATTCTGATTACTTAGCTTTCTGCCTGACGCAGTTCATTTCAAGAAGTGCACGATGACAGAGCGTGGAATTAAATGGGCTTGTGAGTATTGTACATATGAAAATTGGCCATCTGCAATCAAATGTACCATGTGTCGTGCTCAGAGACCTAGTGGAACAATTATCACAGAAGATCCATTTAAAAGTGGTTCAAGTGATATTGGTAGAGACTGGGATCCTACGAGCACTGAAGGAGGGAGTAGTCCTTTGATATGTCCAGATTCTAGTGCAAGACCAAGGGTTAAATCATCTTACAGTATGGAAAGTGCAAATAAATGGTCGTGCCACATGTGCACATACTTGAACTGGCCAAGAGCGATAAGGTGTACTCAGTGCTTGTCTCAACGTAGGACCAGGAGTCCCACAGAGTCTCCTCAGTCTTCAGGTTCTGGTTCAAGACCAGTCCCTTTTTCTGTTGATCCATGTGAGGAATATAATGACAGAAATAAACTAAACACAAGGGCTCAGCACTGGACTTGTTCTGTTTGTACATACGAAAACTGGGCGAAGGCCAGGAAATGCGTTGTATGTGATCATCCCAGACCTAACAACATAGAAGCAATAGAACTGGCAGACACAGAAGAGGCTTCTTCAATCATAAATGAGCAAGACAGAGCTCGATGGAGAGGAAGCTGTAGTAGTGGTAATAGCCAAAGAAGATCTCCACCTACAACCAAACGTGAATCTGATGTGAAAATGGACTTCCAAAGAATTGAATTGGCTGGAGCTGTGGGCAGTAAGGAAGAACTTGAAGTTGACTTCAAAAAACTAAAGCAAATAAAAAATAGAATGAAAAAGACCGACTGGCTGTTTCTAAATGCTTGTGTTGGTAAGTTGTTTGCTGCTACCTTATACTGTTATGCCCGTGGTTAGGTGTTTTGGGAGAATGAAGAGTTAAAACATAAACTTGACATTTGATTTCGAAGCAGCTTTTTTTTAATCCCTGCATTTTAATTTTAAAAAGTAAACCAAACGTAGATGTTCCTGAAATAGCACCTGCTAACAGAGAGTACAGATTCATCCACAATCTGAACAGGGTTAGACATGTTTCCCAACTATGCTTGGACTTGTTTGACCTTTTGTAGAAATGGATATCCTTGTAACCAAATCCTGTTGTTCGTTGTAGTTGTTGAAAAGTGGAAAAATTACAAAACCAGTCTACAGAACAATGTAATGCATATAGTACTGTAAAAAATGCCATTACTGGATAATTAAAATTACTCTTCTTTTTGCTATGGCAAGATATGCTAGTAGAATCACAGCTGCAGCTTGGGAGTATTTGTAAACAGTGTGGAGCTTGCAACAGTACAAGATGCTCTGTCAGATGTTAAAAATAACACCAAAATATGTAGCTCCAAGAAACTGCATGTGTAATACTGACCTTGAAAGTAATAATGTTGTATTAATACAGATACTGTGTTGTAAATGTTTACAGGCTTTCTGAAAGTATTTTTGTAGTCAACTGCTTCAAAAAATTCAAATACCAATTTTGTTTTGTATTTTAGTGCTTTCCTAAGGAAATTCTGGATAATTCTCCCAATGCTGTTAAAGAACAGAGGCATGTGAGAGCAGGGTTTTCTTCAGTTATTGACCTTGTGAGTTAACTTTTGTGCTGTAACTTCCCAGAAGCAGATATCTTGTGCCCTAGCATACAAGCAGGTTAAACACTTGAAATACGCAACTATTTTTAGAGTAAAACACTTCATTTGAAACTCTAGCACTACTAGTATGTCTCATACTATTCCTTAATGTTTCATGAAGTCACTTCATGCTTATAATCAGAAAAACTAATTTGTCGAGCTGCTTTATTTAATATATTTGACCAGGTGTAAATGTTCTTATGGGTATCATGAGTTTGGTTTCTCTGAGCTAATAAATATTCCAGTTTATTTTAGCTGGACAAGCACATTTCCTTTTGAGAATAGTTAGATGCCTCAATACTTCCTGATACCTTCAGCTCCTTACATGCTAGCAGGTGCACAGCGCTTTTTCCTTCTGAAATAAAGCAATTGAAATTCTGGATGGTATTTTGTAAGCTATTGAATACCCAAGATCAATTGTTGGAGGTTGTTCCTGTGCCTTATAAGCGTCTAGCTTGCATTCTGATAGCAGTTGTATTAAATATTAGGGCTTTTTCACCTCTGCTTTTTGAAAAGTGAATTTTTTTTACTATTCCAGTGTTACTTAAAATATTTCACACTTTCAGATTTAATCTGTGTGGGAATGGTTCTGTTTATATTTTAAGAATGTGAGTTTTGCAAGTATTTAATGTTGCTTGTGACTATACAATTGCACATGACTCAAAAATATGTTCATAGAAATTTTGTAAGGCAATAATGATTTGGTTCTTTTCAAATGAAAATAGTATGAAGGTATCTTGAAGGGATCTTGATGAGAAAGCCAGAATGCAAATGGAGTTGTATGCTGATTTTTACTAGTGTTCTGCTGAAAGATTTCATGGATTCCTTTCTGTAACTTAAAAACTTACTATACTTTAACTTTTTAACTGAGGGGAAAAAAACAGCAACCAAAGTTGTTAATTGTCAGTCCTTCATTTCAGAATTGCATTTTGCATCTCACAGATGTCATATTTTTCCAAATACTCCTTGTAGTAGGAGTAACCTTGGGAAGATTGATGAAAGCTTCATAGATTCTTTTGTGATTGTCTCTGGACGTTTTGCAGAGCCTATCTATATTGGAAAGGTATACCAGTTTAACCGGTAATTTTAAAAGCTATAAGCCACATTTGTGCTGGTTATTTTGTTGTCTTAGTGTGACATACTTAAAACAATTTAACTGTCAATGGAACAATTTTGCCTGAAGCATATGTTCTTATTGAAATTAACTGAGTTATTGTGACTTCGTGAGTTACTGTTTGTTAGCCAGCTGGAGCTCTTGTGAACTTTTAGCTGAGCTGAATGCTTGTCAATCCTTAGCCAAACACAATTATAAAATGGGACAAGTTCATGTTAAATGTCAAGAAAGTTTGTGAAAATTGATGGAGTAAGAGTTGGTATGTAGTCTGTTACCATAGTCTGGCTGATAAGTGGTGGCTTGTTAGGCTTCGGTAACTTCAGACTGCACACCTCCGAGTTTAAGCTCAATCAGTTGTGGAGGGTCCATTTGCTTTGAGTCTGTCTTATGTGGGAGAGATGTATCAGTTTAAAGTTTTTGGATGTACAAAGTGTAGCTTTCCCTGAAGTTAAGGATTAGAGGAGTAGGAGTAATTCTTGGCAGACTTGGTTATTTTCTTTTCTCTTAGAAGATACTATCTTTCATCTTCGCATCTCAACTCTAGTTAAAATTCTTTTTACTAGATCTTAAATTTAATGTCGTTTCATTAAAAACATGTATCAGACTGCTTTTTTTCCACATTTGTTCTTTTTAGCTGAAGCATGAAGATAGAGGGTATCTTGTGTGAATTTAGAAAAGTACCTGTGTGTGCGTTTGTGTGGTTTTTTGTTTTGTTGGAGACATACATTAATGTTTGTGTGGTTTTTTTGTTTTGTTGGAGACATACATTAATGCTTTACCCACCTCAGTAAATAAATATGCCATCAAGGCTTCTATTCCTTGCAAATGTAGGCTGTACAAAATGTGATGAGTGCGACTCTTGCATTTCAGCATGAATAGTTTCCTTAATGGAGGGTATTCTTTCTGAATCAGGAGGATTAGTGGCATTCCCCCTTTCAAACTGCAAATGAATGTACTTGAATGTTATTTTTGTTATTGACTTGTTTTTTGCAGCAGTGGATGTATCTGTCAAATGATTCTTTCTCAAAAGGATGAGATTATAGAACTGATTCATTTGGTCAAAATTTATTAAAATCAAAGCAGAACATCTAGTAATTATGGCTGTTGAATAACATCACTTGCTACAAATGCCAGTTTGAGTTACAATGAGAAATTACAAATGGCTTCTGCAAGGACACCAATGCTTTCTACTGTACTGGCCTAGTAAAAGGTTAATGTGAAGTCCAAGATGACTCTCAGTTCTTGGGGGGAGGAAGCTAATGTATATTTAAAACTAAGCTCTTTTATATAACTCATGGTAACTATGCTAAAGAGACTGTAAGAGAGGTTTGGTGGCCTGTGGGGCTTAGGGAATCTGATGCGTAAGCAGAGTGGTACTGCCATGGCGCCTGGTGAGGCTGGCTAGAGCTGGCTGTGGATTTAAGTAGTACAAATGGATGAAGATGGTCATGACTATAAAACTTTTCTAGTATTCAGAGTTTGCTTAGGGCTTACACTTCAGCACTTGCTGAAGCTTCCCCTCTCCTAGCACTTCAGGTTTTACAGTGGTGCTAGCGGAGTGTGGTTGCTGCAGGACACTGCTGGGGATTCTTGGGTTGTGTCTTTAACTCCTGAGCTTGAACTGTAGCCCACAGATTAAAAGTAAACTGCATTTCTTCTCCTTTTCATTTCTCTTCCAATCCTGCTTATTAACTGCTGCAAGAGAGTTTGCTCTTCTCTTTCAGTTCAGGTCAGTAAGGTAGCTACTACCATCATGGGCCAGACTTCCCCTGCTGGGGATGGTGGCTCCAAAACCAAGTAGACATGCATTTGTCTTAGCTGTGTGAAACAAACAACTAGGAGTGTGTTTCTTAAATCCAAAATATTTAGAGCAATCTGCAATGAATCTTGTTTTGCAGTACATCCTTAAAAGGACTGTTGGTTCATTCCTAGTATTCCTGCACATGTGTCTGCTTAGTTTTTCCTTTGTCGACTACTTTATCTCTCTTACAGGTTTTTTTTTTTTTCCCCCTCTGTCCTTTTCTCCTTTCAGTTTTCTGAAATAGCGCCAAATGTGTTACCCAAACATTCACAAACCCTGTGGGAAAGGAGAGTCGCTCAGTCCAGATTTAGGTATGAAGTTGGCTGGGCAGTGTCCCAGACTGCTCTGCAGCTACAGGAGAGATGGAGGCCGCCTCCTGATCTGTTTTGCAGAGCATGTGGCTCTTCACTGGCAATAAAGCAGTCTGAAGGGACTGACATACCAAGGTGCTTTCAGCTGGCACTGCCACCCAAAGTAGTCCTCCTAGCTGCTTATTTCTGTCCTCCTCCTGGCATGTTTGCATGCCAAGGTACAATGAAGTGCGTCTGGAAACAAATCTTGCTAGAAATGAAGTTTGATCAGCTTGATTAGGGGATATTTTTGTGGGAGGTGTGGTGGTTGCTTTGTTTGTTTTGCTCTTTTAGTAAACCCAGACTGGTTTCCTCATCACATCCATGGTACAGCTAAACCTTGCTGGGGTTGTTTATGCTGTAGTAAGGGAGTGGGAAGTGTATGGGTGGGAACAAGCTGCTGGAGGCGGGGAAGGGTCATGCACTGTTCCTTGCTGGTGTCAGTTTAGGCTAGCTTGACTGTTTGAGGAACTATAGCATTAATTAGTCACTGACAGGTGATTACCTGCCATGCTGGCCTTGGCTAAATATGGCAAACAGTACCTGTTGGGATGGTTGGGGGGGAAGAGTCTTTGGTGTGAGCTGTACAGCCTGGCTTCCTTCCCCCGTTCCTTTGTGATACTGAGAAGCATGACTTGGCATACTTGTCTGCTGTGCCAGGTAACAATGATGTAAGCTTACAACTTTCACCTGGATAAGAAATCTTGTATTGTCATCTGTGTCCTATACGTATATTCTGTCATAACTACTTCACATTTGTGTGTGCGCGTATATCTTTCAGAGTAGGTAAAATGCTGCATGCCTTACTCATTGGTAGAAAATCTTAACTCCTGAAACACACTTCTATTTTGGTCTCTTGATTTCTTTTTTTAAATGCTCAGTGATATTTTATGCTAAAAATAATTGAATAAATGATCAAGTTAAAAGTAGTTACTTAAACTTGCCTCGGAAGCACTGATGGTTAACTTTAACATAATTCATGATTTTTCCACTGTCCAGCCTCCCTTTAGGGTGCAACCCTGCAAGGAACCAATCAGCCTTTAATGCAACAAGGGGTGTGGATACCTCTGACAGATAGGAGAGGGGATAAGGACATTTTTCAACAGTTCTTCTTACATGTGTGCTGCTTTGTCTTGTAACATAAGGACACTTTTCAACAGTTCTTACATGTGTGCTGCTTTGTCTTGTAATAGTATGTTAGAAACATACTACATGGACTGTATATAGGGGTAAGAGCTGTTTGCATATGTGGAAAAAAGAATAGGCAATAGTCATACTCTCATGCATTGGATGGCTTCAAGTTTAAGGTACATGTCGTCTTGGAAGGTATTTACTTACTTTTAAGCTGATGCAAGTTGCTGAGATTGCATAATTTTAAAAAGTTTAGTATACAGAAGGTTCTGTCTCAAGTTGTCATTACCTAGAGAGTGATCTGCTGTTGATTGTGTGCTAATACTAACAAGGGAGGTTCTGGAAATGAAGAAAGAGGCGAATGAAGTGAAGGGTGGGGTTAGAGGCCCATAAAGGTTTTTCAGACAATCCCTCTCTTTTGTATTAATTGATGTGTCATATTTGCTTGCAAAGGAGTTCTTCCTCTAAGAGGAGAGATTCTTTTCAGACTGAATGTTTTTGGTGCTCAAAATGCTGAAATGGAGTAGTTATTGATAATAAAACTTTCTTTATGACCACCTGATGCGCCCCTGGTGAATAGTTGGAAGAGGGTGAGAGCTGAGCTCCAGAGAATGCTACAGCTTGTGTGGTCAAACCACAGCTCCTCGGCACTCTCAATGCTAGTGGAGCAGTAAGATTTTCAGCAAGGGTCGGAATTAGGTTTTAATGTGTCAGTTGATCAGCCCCTCACTTGCTGGAAGGTCACCTTGGCACTTAAACCAATCTTAGGATCAGTCTGTAGATGAGTAAATGAGAGCACATATATGATGTAGACCACTTGCAATTGTACCTGTAGCAGAAGAGAAGCAAGCACAGGGTTCCATGTTTCTGATCTGGTATATGTTAACAGAGCGAGCTGTCTCTACTTGTGACTTTTAAAATGTGTAATTTGCTTGTTTGAGAAATTTGCCTTCTATTACCAAGTAGTTCAAGGAATAGTGAAGTTGATTACAATTGTCCCACATACGAGGCATAATGACGTCCTTAAGATGAAGTGTTTCCTTTTGTAGTCTACTCAAATGTGAGAACGCATTGTTTACTGTAGCATTGCTACCTCCTTGAATCAAAGACGTCTCGAATCTTTGGGTTGTTCTTTAGATATTTTATCTAAACAGAGGCATCTTCACACTCTTCCATTAATTTAAGCAAAAAATGTTGTATTTATATTAGCAGATATATTATTGAAATTAATTCTCTTTGGTTTTGCTTGTTTCATTTCAGCTTAATCCTGTTCAGCCTTTTCAAAGATTTAGAATGCCTCCCCTGTAGTATATGCAAGACTGCATATGTGCCTCTTACACAGTGATGCTTTTACAGTTTTTGAGGGTCAGGAGCCTACTGCAGAATCAGCTACTGTAGGCTGTCTGACCCACTGCTTTTTGCTGCTCTGCAATTGCTCATTTGTCTCCACAGCAGTTCAACTGAGGTATCGTTGAGGAACCTTTAACTAAATTGACAGTGAACGCAGTTGAAGTGAGGGTTACTATTCTCTGTTCTTACTTGCTTTTAGTTTCTCTTGCTGCATATTTAAACCTTGCTGCTGTTGGGAACTGTTCGTGGAGCTGGTGGGCCCCTGTCCTGACCCACTAAGGCAGTGCTGCTGCCCAGTTCTGTCTCCCCCAGCCTCTCTGCTGCCCTGTAGTAAAATGGCAGAACTGCATTGGTCTATCTGAAAGAATCTGCCTATTTCATTTGCAAGTTGTGCCAGCCAGTGTGCTCCAGAACTATCAGAAAGACAGTGAAATAAATAAAGGCTGCTGCTATAGTATTTTCTCTGGAAACTTTTACATTCGTGTGTTCTGAAGTCATTGGGACTGTGCAATTAGGGCAAACAGGATTTAGTTTTTTAGATATGTTTGTAAACTCTTGCATATTTTCCAAGTTTACTTAACTGCACTAAACCCTATAAATATTTGCATGTTCTAAAGAATAAATTTAATAGCACCTTAGCTGAAGTAGTTTGGTTTTAGCAGCTAGGCTAATTACGGGCTTATTTAATCTATGGGTAGTATCTGATATCTAACAAAGAAGATGGTTGTAACGGTTGTGGCAGGAAAAATGCAGGATCAAGATGGTATAAATAGTTGTTATTGGGTGATTAATGTGTTTTAAGTTTAGTCTTTTTAAATAACCTTCTTAATCTCTATCATGTATCTTCTCATGTATACTGAGATTGCATATTCCCGATCTGTGCTATCTGTAAGAGTCGGGGCTTTGCTAGAAGAAGAAAAAACCTTGGCTCCCAGTGCTGTGAAAGAATATTCCAATAAGAGGAAATGTCTGAACTGCAAATGGGAACACAGTTGAACCTGTAAACGCAGAATACTAACTTGCACTTGTATTTTCTCATGGCTTGGGTGCAGCACTTGGCATTCTGTCCTGTCACTTAGGATGTCAGGCTATAGTCATGTGTTTGTGTGTTAAGCAATGCACAACTTTGGGGGGGGAGGGGGAGGCATGGACTGGTGTCTTCAGTTGCAATGATACCAAACTAACATTTCTGGAGTCCACTTAAAAGAAAAGCTATTCTTGCTGTGGATCAGAAGTAGACATTGAGTCATAAGGATCTGTTTGCATTTGTGTAGCTCTTGTAACTAATCAGAGCTATGCCCTCGCAAGAGGTCTAGCTGCTGGAGCACTCACGGGTGCTGTGTGAACAATCTTCAGGCAAATGCCACTTTTCCTTTTGACATTTCAACAGTCTGAGGAATGCAGTGGGTGTCGGTGGGGAGTAATCCAACTGGCACAGCACTGTATCAGAACACGATTCAAAGGCTGCTTGTGTAAGTAATCAGGCACTTGTGTGTTATGAAATGTAGTGAATTATAACATCTGTAAATATTTCTGCAATATTTCTTGTAAATAGTGTTTTGTTAAGCTTTGTTTAAATAGACTTAATGAATTGGAGGCTCCCATTCATCTCACAGAAATCAAAGCCATTGTAGGAATGTGCCTCTTATTGTCAATAAAAGTATATTAAGACCTCATTTTGGAGTGGTGATACTGAATTTAGGGATTGCAGGCAGTTCTTATGAATGTTGCATGTAGGCAAGTTTGCCCCATTGTTTTGGGGCAAGATTTGTGTTTTCTAGTTCAGATTTCTGGCAAGTCTGCCTGTTATTACTATATTTTTGCCCAGTGTTCACTGCAGCCTTGGGTTGTACTGACTGGCACTGTAAACAGGCTGGCACCTGACAAGCTTTCAGGAATTTTCCCTGTTCTTTTGAAGCAGCTAAAATGGAGTAGATATTTGGTAGAACAAGTAAAGAGAAATTTGGACTTTTCTTGCAGTGGCTAAGAGGGGCCAAAGAGGTTTGTAATGACCATAGAGTATAGGCCCTGCAGTAGTGATGCCCTGCGTACTTGGGTCACAGTATTTCAGTGTAGGTTAGTACCAGACATTACAGCATGCAGCAGGTTTGCAAGAGGAAGCTTCTTATGAGGAAATAAACTTGTAATGGGCTCTGTGCAAAAAAAATTATGCAGAATGAGCTCTGTATGGTTTGATTTTGCGTGTCATGTTTATCGATTGAGACTCAGTTACAAAATGGTTAGTGCATCCGGAAGTGAGTTTGTCTGGACTTGATCTAAACATTTCCTAATGCTTTTTTCATTTTTGCACATAGTCACATCACCATCCCTCTGTGAGCTGTAACTGTGCTAGTTTCATGTGTTATTTAGCACGCCATGACTGTTCTTCACTACTAGATAAAGTATTGCCAACCCTATACCTAGAACACATTTACGATCTCAATTTTTTAAATAAGGCCTAGAAAGCATATACTGTTTGCCTGTTTTTGATGTATGTATTGATCTTTAGCTTAAACTTCATCAGTGAAGTTTAGAAACGTACTTTTTAAATGACAGCTTATATAACAATTTTAGTAATTAATTCTAGGACATGGGGCTTTTAGGAATGTCAAGTATTGCAAGACATGGGAATAAACTGCAAGAACTGGCAGTGCTGCTTATAGCACATGTCACAGATTTGGATCCTTATTGCAGCTTGTAGTAGTTAGTGCTTGAAGGCATTGCCAGACCTCACATGATGGCCTCTCAGCATCAGTCCTAGACCTCAGTTGTTGCTGAGGTTTGGTTAAGAGTGGGATGGTAATAAGTTGCCTTAGCAGCTGAGGGTAGGGACTTAAAAGAATAATGACAAATACGAATTGACCCGGCGCTGACTTAAGGCTGTAGTAGAGTGTACTACTGCATACTTGACAGGCTGGCTGACTGGAACTGTTATGGTGATTTGGGTCTAAGTATCTGTCATTGAAAGATCATTTTTGGGATGTTTAATTGTTTGAGTTTTGAAATTAGTCTGGGGTATTTGGATTGTCAGAGTGGCTACCTACCAGTCTTGGGTGGTCTTTGGTATGTTTGTCATTGGGTGGTGTGGTGGAAGTTGCAGACATGGTAACTGGAATTTTTCCATCTGTCAGTAGAAGTGGTTAAAATATAAAAGTGGAAGTGGCTATTGGTCTTTAACAAGATGTCTTTCCTAAATTAATATAATAATAAAAAATTGAAGGTGTCATAAGGTAGCAGAGAATCTGCTCTTCTATCAAAATTCTTCTTTCCCTGTGGATTCTTGGGTGTTTGCTAACAGGTGATCTTGTGCCAAAGCTGTAGTATGACTTGTTTTAAGAGGGCAGGTCATGAGAAATTGTCTGACTTTGATATCTATGTATATATACATGTCTAAAAAAAAAAACCCAAAAAACCCAACAAGTCAGTTTGCTGCATTTGGTTGGAATGATATATCACAAGCAGCCTTGGTATTGCCTTATCAGTGGCATAAATGCAATTGCATGGAACTAAAATGCTACACTTAGCATTCTTGTTATGGATACAGCGTGTATTGACAAAACCGTGCCTTTTGCTTTGGTATGCTTTAGTTCCACCTAGAAGTGGAAATGTTGCAACAGGAGCACAGCTATGTTGGTCACACATCCCATATTGCATTCCTTTGATGAATGTTTCGGAGAACGTCTTGAAAACCAATGAATTTTCAGTGTTCATTTCCCTTCACTGAAATAGCTTTTCTCCATCAGTAGCGGCTCCTTTCTTTAAAATATTTTTTCATCAGCAAAGTTCTAACTTATGGAACAAGAACTAAAATTGGACAAACATAACTCTTGTCTAACTGGTTCTTTAACTCATCTGGGGTGAATAGACAGGCAGGCACTTAAGCAGAATGAGACATTAACGCTGGAGTGGAACAGGAATGTCTTCCCGTACAGGCAGACCAGAAACATGCATCAGAAAACTACGAAATTGTCGTCCTGTATTGTTTTCATTCTGCCCTGGCTTGTTAGGACTCTTGAGTCCTTGATGAATGGGTAGATGTTGTATGACTGAAATTTGCAGTTGAGTTTGTATTTTGGAATTTAACCTGCTTTAGACCATCATTGAAATGAATAATCTAACTTTCATCTGTAGAGGCTTACGAAGCAGAGCTGATAACTTTGTAGAGAAATGACTTGCACTGATAATCCATTTCCTCCCCTGAGTTTCTTCTGAAAGTTTTATAATCTCCATATTGAAAATGATAGACTTTTTGGCCAAGCTAAGAATGCTTTTCTAAATCCTGGATTAGCCAGCAACCCAGCAGTTAGTGTGCTTCTCTGGTAGTAGGCAGTTCAATTTGTTGCGTTGGGGTTTTTTTTGTTTTGGTGGGGTTTTTTGGTTGGGGGGGTGGGTGGGGTGTTGGGGTGGGTTTTTTGTTTGTTTGTTTTTCTGGTCTGTTGCTTGAATCTTAGTCCTGAATGGGAGTGAGTGCCCTGATTGAGACTAACCTCTTTCCCTTCTGATCAATTTTTGAGTCTTAGTAAGCAAATTGAGTGAAGGATAGACTTGAGTCTCAATTTCCAGCCTCATGCATGGCCTCTGCTCAACTGCTGACTCTTAGGAGTTGGCAAGGAGGTTTAGCTACAGAAAATAGGGGGAGAGAGGGTTTTCTCGTTTCTGTGATCTGCGCTCTTATTCTTCTGTTCTCGAGCTGCTGCAAATAGGGCTGCTTCTCAATAGTGAATTAGAAGTATTCTGTTTACTTCTCTATTAAAGATGGCTCTAAGTCTGGATAGTGGAAATGGTCTAGGAGGTGAGGTAAGTGTAAATATTTTGTAGTCTTCTGATTAAAAAAAGAAATAAAAATTTGCAAGTTTCTTGGTATGCAGTTTATCTTCATATGTTAGGTCTGTATCAGAATAGACAGAGGTAAACTGTGTTAAATAAGGTGGTTTGATCCAGAGTGGCTCATTCACTAGCTAAAATGAATTGTATTTTTTTCTTTTCTTCAGGAGTTGTAGAAGGTGACTTAGCTGCTGTTGAAGCTTACAAGTCATCAGGAGGAGATATTGCCCGCCAGCTTACTGCAGATGAAGTACGCCTGCTAAATCGCCCTTCTGCTTTTGACGTTGGGTACACGCTTGTACATCTGGCAATACGCTTTCAGAGACAAGATATGCTAGCAATTTTGCTTACAGAGGTGAGTTACTTTGGCCCTTGTGTAGATTGAATAGGAACCTTATGTAACTGTACCATTGTTTGCAGCCAGTGACATGTAACTTTATTTGCTGGAAGATAGGGGCTAATATTATTAGAATACATGAATTGCTGCTTTGTGCCTTTGTTGATGTTTGTACTTAAGAAACGAGTTTACTTTAAGACTGTATGTATGTGGTGGTTTTGAGGATGTTCAGTTTTCTCCTTAATGAGCAGTCTTGGCACACATTCTGACCTTACTGGCGGTGGAAGTGAGCTATTGTGAAGCTTCCTGTGCTTTGGGTGGGGGAGAGGAAATGCCCTGAAAGCAAAACACTGAGATCAATGACAGCGTAGTTTTTTCTGAGTTTTGTTAATGAGTACGTCTTACCTGGTCTTTATTCCCTGGTTTTCTTGGGAGCTTCTCTTCTAGAGAAGGACAAATTTCTTTATTTGCAAAATTGCTGCATTTTTTCCACTCTTAGCCCATTTTATAGACTGGTTGGTTCTCTGTGGTCTCCTTGCTCTTGCGTGTTCCATTTCCTTGTATATTTTTGGACGGTCCACCTCATTTCTGGTGATCTTTGCCACCCTCCTCCATCTTTGCCACCCTCCTCGGCCCATAAGTAATTCTGTTATCTTTTTTTTGTCTGTGTTCTTCATCTCAGACTTCTGGTTCCTCACCTGATCAGAGCCAAATTTTTATTCTGCCTCCTTCCTTCTTTTGATGCTTAATGCAATTCTGAAAGCCTGTGTTCCTGAGAAAAGTAGCATGCCTGAGAAGTGTGTAAGGATGATGGAATGCGTAGGGCTGAGTAATTAAAAAGAGTAGAAGAAGCAAGACAAATATAGCTAAAACCTTGAGAAGAGTATATGTATTTATATATGGCTAATATCAGTAGTTTTGTGCTGCTTACATAGCTATCTGGGTGGATGGAGTTACACGTTTAAAAACAAGTTAATTTGCTGAAATACTGTCTTACAGTTTTTTCTGTTTGGTTTTGTTTCAGTGTCTAGGAATACGTACTCAACATACCATTTGTGAAAATGCTTAGTAGTGTTTGAGCCACAGTGATGCTTTCCTTTGCTAGGATATTAACTAGTGAAAACGTGTGTTCTAAAGTTTCGTGTTGTTTTTTTTTTAATATATCCAGTGTCATCCCAGTGTTACTTGCTCTGTATCATTGAACGAGTTCCTGCTGCCAGTGATGATTAGAATCTGGAGAAATATAAATATCTTAGCTTAATAGTGTTTGGGAAGATTCTTTGTAGGAAACTGTCTTGTGCTGTGGTAATGAAGTTCTTTGTTAAATGTAGGCTAGGCTTATGCATAAGATTTGAGGTATATTTCCTATTGTTATCTAGCTCTTGTCTATTTTTTATTTGCTTTCCTTTTCCTGCTGGAATTGGTCACCTGTTAATTCACTTCTTTGATTTAAAGTGGTTTTTAACCAGCTTTATGTTATCAACTATGTGACAAATGAAACATGAATTCATTGAGAGTCACTGAACATTTAATCTTTCAGGGTACCAATGTTTATACTTCTGTTGTATTACTTATTAACAAATTACTGTCCGCTGGTGGTTATCACTCCTAAGTCTTCATATTTAACTAGAAATAATGATGAGTGCAGTAACCGTGTTATGTTACAGGTGTCACAACATGCAGCGAAGTGCATTCCTGCCATGGTATGTCCAGAGGTCACAGAACAAATTCGTCGTGAAATTGCTGCATCTCTTCATCAACGAAAGGGAGACTTTGCTTGCTATTTTCTGACTGACCTTGTAACGTTTACGTTACCTGCAGGTAGTTACAAAATTATTCTTACTGATGGAAGACTTTTTTTGTCACCTAGTTGAGAATTGCTTGTTTTGGATGTATACTTTGACTTTCTGATGGTGGTCGTGTGTGTGTGTGTGTATAAGTCTTATTTATTAAGTTTTAATAGCTTAGGTCAGATCTAGTAATTGAATTTGCTTATTAATATTCAGTTTTTTCACACTTCAACCCATATGTTGTTCTTGTGAAGTGAACATCTGTTGTCCTCTTTAGACATGAGGAAATTGAAGAAAAGTGGTGTATTCTACGGAAAGGCAGTGTTTAAAGTTAAGATTGGAGCCCAGAAGTTTCTGGGCTCTAATATGACTTTTCACATAGCTATGTTAGCTTTTGGTTCTTTCCATTAAGGCCCAGAGCTATTCTTTGCATTTGTATCTGGTTATAGCAATAGCACTTTCTGAATACTTTTGAGGTACTCCACGATCAAGAGAACGTTTGTCTATTAACAAAAAGCTATTAGAAGATTTTAATCTTCAGTAGCTGTTTCCCTTACTAGAAGTGCTACCAGAAGTAAGAAAATGTTTAGATGGAAACTGTACTAATCAGCAGATCCATTTGTCTTTTTTATAAAGCAGTAGCATTGTAAGAGTTGTATTTGGAACCTCTTTGGTTGAGTGTTACCTCATCTCCTCCTCTTCAAAAAGTCTGGATAATATTTACCACTTGTCTATAACTATCTGTTTGAGGTGCTGTGTTCAGTCTTATTCTGTGGGTCACGTATGAGAGGCAGGCGGTGTGGGTGTACGAAGTGTCTAGAGACTAACACTTCATTGCCATTTGGGGGAGAGAAGGGAAAGAGGGGCAACAGAATGGTTTTGTAACACATGAGAAATGTTGCTCTCACCAGAACTGAGGAATTTGTTCAGTATTTTCAAGAGACACGTCTTAAACCACTGTGCGGCTTTTTGACACATGTAATAGCCATTAAATAATTAAGGAATAAGAATGTTCAAAAGCTTCTGTACATCAAGACTGTCAGTGTATTTCCACTTCCATCACACTTAGTCAACTGAACATCTTTTGTAGTCAACAGTTAGCAGTTGGTCTCAAGACAGCATTTCCAAGGATAGCGGTATAAATCACACAATCGTATTCAGTTATTACCTATATGATATAGTTTAGGAACCAGTCTCCACTCAATCTTTCAAACAAATGGATAGGATCCTCCTGAAGAGCCAATGCAGAGACATTAGAGTGCAAAACTTTTTTAAATTGATTGCTGGCCACTGTAAGCCAGTTTTAGTTTAAAAAGAACAATCATACAAAAAAAAAAAGACCACCCCACAACACCCTGCCTGCACCAAACAATAGTATGCTTCAGTAGCAACGCATGTGCCTAAATGTGGACTTCACTTTTAGAAGCCCTCGGGTGTTGGACATCTGAGCAGGACTGGCAGATCTGACACCAGAATTAAGAGAGATATTCTTGCCCTTGAAATACTGCTTAGAGCCCAGTCATTATCCCCTAGACTGCCTGAAGGGATACTAGATGTTTCTGTTGAACTATTTGATTTACTCCCTTATTTAAGTTACAGAATTGTGCTGAAGCTAGCAAAGTTTCTCTAGTTGCTGATCTGCCTAGCAACCCTTTACTACTTATGCTGTATTGAAATGCAGGCCATGAGCAAATCTTTTAAGGTGTAGCAAATGTTTGAGTTTTAGAACGTGTGTTTATTGTTTTATGTGATACAGGAGTCACAAGAGTTTTGCCCATTACACAATTTTCTTCCTTTTTTTTTTTTTAATAACAGTAGATCCACAGTTGCAGATCCTGTCTGTAAAGCTCTTGAAACAGTTGTCAGTAGTGGCATTTTCCGTGTCCTAGCTCAATAGTTTTCCCGTTTCTTGTTTTCTAACCTGCAAACCATGGCCTGCAGACCATTGGGGTTCTCTGAACTATTTTGTGGAAGTCTGCATGAAATGAGTAAGAAAGTGGGTGTTCTGTACTAGAACAAGTCTCTTGGCAAACTGTACCTGTCCATTGGGGCAGACCGGGGAGGGGAAGTCATTCAGATGGGTGGAAAACTACAGTTTAGGATTGATGCTGTCCTAAATATAGTAGGGTTGAAAATACTCTTTTTTTTTTATTTTTTCCACCTCAAAGTGGTTCTCTACTTCACTTTCTCCTTCAGAGAAATCCATTCTTACCCTACGTGTGCTGTGACGATCCTTTCTGCATAAAAGGTATGACAGTCAGTCTGAGATACGTATCTACTTCAGTGTGCTCTATGAAGCCTATGGTCACAAATGGCAGATCTGAAAATAATAGCTTTTCGGAGGAGACATTAGGGATGATAGGGCAAAAGCTGTTGCCGAAGTTCTCCTGAGCATCAGCTGGTAATGTGTCTCTTTTTACAGTAACGTTAAGTTACTTTTGTATTTGCTTTCTGTTTTTCCAGATATTGAAGACTTACCACCCACAGTCCAAGAAAAGTTATTTGACGAAGTACTTGATAGAGATGTTCAGAAAGGTAAATGAATCATAGAATAGTTTGGGTTGGAAGGGACCTCTAAAGGTCATCTAGTGCAACCCCCCTGCCGTGGGCAGGGACATCTTCAACTAGATCAGGTTGCTCAGAGCTCTGTCCAACCTGTCTTCCTTATATCTAGTCTGAATCTACCCCCCTTTAGTTTAAAGCCATTCCCCCTTGTCCTGTCGCTACAGGCCTTACCAAAAAGTCTGTCCCTCAGTGCTCTGAGAATGGCTAGAATCTCTCCTTGCTTTTCATTAGAGAATATTTCTGTTATTTAAAAAAAAAAAAAAGTGCGTGTGTTTATATATGTGGCTTTGTTGCCTGAATTTGTTTTAAATACAGATTTGATACTTTCAAGGTATTCTTCACTCTGGAATTATTTTAACATTTACAGTCTATTTATGAGGCAGAGAGAGAATGGAGTCTGTAGAAATTACGTTTGTAATGTATATTTGAATTTTAAAGATTTTTAAAGCTTTACAGTTTTAAGTCACAAGCTCTTTAAAGAAAACTGAACAAATCTTTCCACTTCAGTAATAGTCCTCAAAGAAATGATGTGATGCTTTGTTTAAGGCTATGGTTTGTTTTGGTTTGTTTTTTTCTTCTTTTCTTGACAGCGTTTTGCCCAAGGAATGCCTTTAGCCATCGTAGTTCACTTTATTTTTGTTGTATGAAGGAAAACTTAGTTTTATTCATGTAAATGGGTAAATTGTTGAGATTATGCCATTACCGTGCTGTTCAGATTCTCTGAGACTTCAAATGAATATAGGTTTTAAAGGAGGTTATTGTTATGTTGCAGAGCTAGAAGAGGAATCTCCCATTATTAACTGGTCATTGGAACTGGGTACGCGCTTGGACAGCAGATTATACGCACTTTGGAATCGGACTGCAGGGGACTGCCTGCTTGATTCAGTACTACAAGCCACTTGGGGCATTTATGACAAGGATTCAGTGCTGCGGAAAGCTCTTCATGACAGTTTACATGACTGCTCACATTGGTAAGTTAGTTTTTATGTCAACTTTAAAGATAGCTTTCCGTGTAGCGTAGTAGTTGATAGTAATATTGTATTAAAAAGAAACAAAACCACCACTCCCCAATTTACTGTGGATTGTGTGCCTCAAAGATGTTGAGTCACAGCGTGATTCACCTAGTAATCTAGATCTAGCGTATTTTAAATGCCAGCACTGGAAACTTGGACATTCTGAACTCGGTGACGGTATGTGATATTCAGCAAATAGCATTTAAAACGGAGTAAAATATTTTATGCTGTGTGCTTGTCAAGAGTGCGCTAACCACAGTGAAGACTGGAATTTACTTGCAATGTAAATCATGCACATGCCATGCCTTGCTGCTGTTGGTAGAAGCTTTGCAGAAGATCGTTGATAGAAGGTAGCCTTTTATTCCTGTATAAACTTTTCAGTATTTTCATTCCATCTGCTTAGTTACAGCTTTATTCGGTATTGCTCTTTTTGTTCCTGTTCTGTCTGCTAAAGTAATGGCAGTAAAGCAGAGTGTTGACATTTAACTAATGCTGTCATTTGGCCATAGAATTAATTTATCATTCTATAAAACAACTTTTGTTGTTTTACACTGGCAACTTTCTTTAGTCTGATACTGTGGTTTGCCTCTGCTAGCGGAAGAATGCTTACAGTTGGACGCCCAGCGGTGTCCACCAGCTCTCAAGTGTGTAATGGGACTAAGGGAAGAGATTGATAAAGACTAATAATGTAAGACACAGGTGATTAGATTTATGATTTTCTTGTAGTCAAGAGAAACACCATCAGCAGGCATAGTAGCGAAAGAGCCTGTCCCCTTGCTCCATGTGCTGTACAGGAAGTCAACAACAGAGGTTAATTTTAGGGGTACCTATAAGTAGCGTTTGTGATTACTGTCCCCAACTGCCTGCTGTTTGGAGAAAACTCCTGAAATTAGCATCCAGAGCTGGATTCCATAAAGTGGTGCTTCAGTAACAATTCTCCTGAGAACCTGTCTCCAAACGGATCTGTCACTATTGAGTTGTTTATAATGGAGCGTGCATCTCGACCATGCAGGAATGTCCCTGGCATCACAAGCGGTTTTCCTGAGGCCAGAACAGAAATTTATGATAGATCAGGTTTTGTTCTTAATGGTATCCAAAAACAAGCATGGTATCCAAAACCAAGCATGGTATCCAAAAACATGCTGCAAACTATTGAGGTTTAAACCAATCTTTCAAAAATGTTAGTGTTAACTGCTGTTGACTCTGTTGTATCTAATGTAACACTCATTATTTAGAGTGTATTGAATCTGGTTAAGCTTTTTAGTTCATGTTCTAGACAATTTGCATTTTACTCTGAATTTACTTAATCTTTATCCTTATTGGAAGCACTCTTTTTTTTTTTTTAACTGATTCATGTGTTCCTTTATAGTTGTTTGAATACAGTTGCCTACCTTCAGTCTGGATAATCTTATTTGCTATTTTGTCATCGGAAAAATTAAGTTCTGTCATAAATTGATCATCCTGTACATCCTATACTTGCTGTATAGATTCTGTGTTGGCCAAGATACATTTAATTTTGTGGGATAGGATATGTAGCAGATAGGAAGTGACATTGTCGTCATTGGCTTTAATGATAGTTGCTGAAGGAATAGGCTCTTAAATGCAATCACTAGTCTCAACAACATTATGCTTAAACTTTTGTTTAGTCCAGTTGTTCTTCAAAGCCTTCACAAAGACACTTAAAAAAGGGTATTTTTACAGTCAGACACAGAACACTCATGTAACTAATTTGGCCTCATTTTGTTATCTTTGTTTAGATGCTGAACAAAGAAGAATCTATTTACTAGAGACAGTCTAGTGTCTGGTACTCAGAAAAAGCTCAATAGTGAAGTTCCCAGAGGCTCTGGCCTGTGGAGTCTTTTCCACTCACCTTTTAAATGATTACAATTTTTGAGTTTACTGATTTGTCCCTTTTTGTATTCCACCGTTAGCTTTCAATGGAGAACGGGCATATGCCCTAAGTTGGCTCTCAGAATTTTATTTTTTTTTTATGAATGTGTTCAGTTCTCTTGTGTTAAACTGAGAAGTTTGTTTTAAATGAGATAAAAATCTTAAGCCTTGACTTCTGTCTATAAGGCTACCTCCTGTGAACATCTACAGATAACTGTGTCTACGGCTGACTAACTCAAAGAAGAAACTTCTTTAGGAAGACACTTCCACAGTAGAGCTTTTGTGGGGTAGGGTTTTTTGGGGTTTTTTTTTGTTGTTTTTTTAGCAGAATCTGATTAAACTTCTTTCAGGAGACCTAGTAATTAATTCATTTAGCACAAGGTGTTTGGTTAGACATTTCTGGAGAAAAACAGACAAAATATCTATCAGCTGCAAAGATGGAAGCAGTTGATGTATTTGGATAAAAACTGGAATGTAGATAGATCTGGAAGATTCCCGGTAGACGTATTACTGTGAGTAAGCACACAGACCTATCAAAATGTCTTACTAATAGGTCTTTTAAGCCATGCAAAGGTTTTAGCTGTACTTGGGAAAGCCAGCCTGGTTGGTGACAGCTGTCATAGACACCAAGATTTTAGGATGATTACATCTTACTGAAAGCATAGGAAAGGTTTCTTCCACACACACTCACTGTCTGTTAATTTTCTCAGATTTTAATTAAATGAGTTCATGTCAATGACTCTTTTAATAAGCTGAACTTCAGAATGGTTTCTTTGTATTCACAGTAAAGGCCATTGTTTAAAAGTTGGCTTAGCACTCTTCACTAAACCCGTGTTCCTAATGTGAAGTTGTGGCCTTTCCATAGTGCGGTGACTGGACTGAGTTCAAAATTTTAAAAAGCCAGCATCTGCTTTTTAATGTGTAGGTCATTTTTCTTTGTAATTGATTAAGAAAGATAAAACATTGGGACTAAACTAGCATACAAAAATGCTAATTTTAATTTAAACAGAAAAACAGAAATCTTGTGACTTTAAAACTTTCAGTGTAAATCGGATTAGTCCCACTTTCTGTATTTGATTCTTATCCACGCTGCTTTATAACTATTCCATATAATGTGAAATTACCATACTCTTTGCTCCAAAAGGTGATATAAAACAGATTCTGCCTCTTAACCGTGGTCTATTTGAAGTTGATACGCAAGTACTTTGGAGTTAATTGGCTCATGATGTGGTCAACAATAGAGAATACCTGTGTTATTTGTATGACAAGAATGAGCAGCTCCTCTTATGTGACATGGAACATCTTGGTTTTGTTCCCTGTACATCAACACTTAAATAAGCCTAAATAAGGCTTCAAAAAAACCCTATTACAGCAAGTATGAAACTAGCCAGGAGCCTGTTAGGAACTTGCATCTATTACAGCATGTTTGCTGTAAGCATTGCAATCCCAAGTGATTTCTTAAATGAGATTAGCAAATGGAGTCTCCTGAAGATTAAAAAACAAAACAAAACACGGTTTTATTGATGTATGCTCTCTTTCGTCGTCTTCTATTATTACATTACAAGGGTTGAATTTTGCTATCAGGTGTAAGATGGTTGAGTAAATATTTTTCTTTACCACTCTTTCTCTCTCTCCCTAACATTTTAGGTTCTATACACGCTGGAAAGAGTGGGAATCGTGGTATTCCCAAAGCTTTGGTTTACATTTCTCATTGCGAGAGGAACAGTGGCAGGAAGATTGGGCATTCATACTCTCTCTTGCGAGCCAGGTAAGAAAGCTTCTTTATAAGGTGGCTGTTAGAAAGGACGTTTTAATCTTTCTGAAATGAAATTTCAAAAACTCAGTGTTCTTCAGGAATAAGAATTTTCATGTATAAAGGAAAACATTCCTCTCAAGTCAGCAATCTTAAAGTATTACTGGGTAGACTCTTCTTGCCAAGATGGAGAAGTTCATTTAAAATTCTAATTTTTGAGCTTACCATTAAGCAGTACAGTACAAAAAAGTCTGTTTCTTCTGGTGTCAGAGTGTAGTCTGTAGAATTAACTAATATGCAATCGTCTATTTAATGTCCTGCTTCCTAGCTCCTGCAATACTTACCTCCTAGAACATACCTACAAATCTGTAAGCTTACACTACTAAAACTTCAGCAGGCTGATATTTTATAACTCCCCTCCAAAATGAGATTTACATTCCTATAAGCTTCCCAACTATAGGAGTATTTTTAAGTCCTCTTTTAAACCATAAACATGATTTTGGTGCTATTTTCTTGTGATTTGTTTTGGATGTGCTCTTTTCCTATCATCAGAAGGTATTTACCTTAACCTTTCCTCAGATGAGTGAATTATTTTTAGACTAAACATTATGTAGAGTTTCACTTCTAACTGGGGAATGAAATATGTTAGATTGAATCTGGGCAATAGGACAAAGAATGATTACTGGCAGATAAAGTTCTTGTGCAAGCTGAAATGTTTTTGCTTATTTCCAACTGATATGTAATAGTCTTGCAGTCTCACTTTTCCTGTCAAAGATAGATCACTCTTAAAAAGATTTTCTGTCTCAATTCGGAGACTATATTTCAAGTTTCAAAGTAGAGAATGATAAGTTCTGTTTCAAGTGTTGTCTGTCTTTGTGTTTGGTTCAGCCTGGAGCGAGTTTGGAGCAGACACACATTTTTGTACTTGCACATATTCTTAGAAGACCAATTATAGTTTATGGAGTAAAATATTATAAGAGTTTCCGAGGAGAAACGTTAGGATATACCCGCTTTCAAGGTAAGTCTTTAGTTTTTCAAATTTAGTTTTAAAAAAAGGTTCAGCTATAAATCATAAACATAAAGGAAATTGAAAGGAGAGTGACATTAAACTACTAGCTCAGAGGATGGAATTATGTTGTAGGTAAATTTTCATTAGCTATTAAAAAGAACAAAACAATCCCCTCAGAACTTGCAGTTTTTTATTGTATAGTAGGCATGCTGCTTGTGGCCACAGTAAAAATGTGTTTTGACCTCTATTCAACATGCCTTTAGTCTGTAATTTATGTAAAATATTCTGATTGTGAAAACTTATCAAAAGTTTTGTGGTTTGTACTGCTGTAAGACACAAGAGGTTTAATAAATGGCATTTGAAATTCCCTTTGCTTGTGGTACTAATGGCTGTAAAAGTTCATTTTAGGAATTAAACTGTATTTAGCGTTTCCTGAAGGAGGCTCATAAAGTTGGGGGTGAGGCAGGCAGAAGGTGTTTGCATTGGCATTGTTTCTCACCAGAGCACCAGTATCTGCTGGGTGCTCTTTCAGGACGAAGGGGCATGCCTTGGCACCCGGCATCACCAACGGAGGTGATTTGTGAAGCAGCCCTTTAGAGCAGTGAAAAGGAGTCACCCTTAAAGCAAGCAGCAAGGGTATACAAAGAAGGGTAGAGAAATTAAAGTAGCATGGAGAATGATAAAGTTGATCTTTTTTTTTTTTTTTTGTAGTTGATTAAAGTAAAAGAGGTAGCAACTTGAATGTATGTCGTAGAGGCTGAAAAGGAAGGAATTCTGTTCATAAATGCTCTACCAACAGTTATTATGTGAGGTATAAGATTAGATAACTTAGTTACAATTACAAAATATTGGTCGACTGATAATGTAAATCTTACTTTCTGTAAAAGTGAATTCCATGATATAGTTAAAAGGAAGTTTTTAAAATTTATCTGTGTTTCAGATACTTTACACCAAGTATGATGTAAATACCGACCTATTTCTCAAGTAGTACTTTAATTTTGCATTGCTTGATCAGGTTCTTTCTGACTGTTTCTCCTCCTAGTCTTCTGGGCAAACAGCCTAGCTGTCCTTAAGATAAATAGTAAGATGTTTAGCTGACTCAGTCCAGTTTTGCTTAGATGTATGTTTGTAGATTTCTAAAGATGTGTATTCTATTTTGCAGGCCAAATACGTGTTTGGGCGACTTTACTCTGTATTAGATGCTAACACTTCAATATTTGCCTGTCTACGGAATAAAAACGTAGGAGGGGACTGGGAGCATCTGTACATGCTCAGCGGTAAACAAAACCGTTGTGGAAAGAACTGATCAGGCACTGCAGCTGTGTTACAGGGTGTTGGGGCATTTCTTTTGCCCATGGTTCATCTTCCTTGCCTCAAGTATATCTGCTTGACTACTACCCTACAGTTGTTTTTATCAATATATCAATATTTATTTATGGCTTAGTCGAGGACTTCCTGAAACATCTCTTAATGTGATTTTTAAAAAAGTACACTAGCTTTGGAAGGTGGCAAACCTTATATAGAAGAACTCCAGGCTGTGGAGTTAATGTCAAACGTGTAACCTATTATAACTACTTAGAGTCTTCAGAAAATCTGAGAAGCTGTTTGGCTTGTAAGTTTGGGGCAGTGAAAAAACTTCTTTATGTGAGGAAATTAAATACTTTTTTGAAGAGTAAAAAAATTTGGTACTCTTTGTAGTTGCATGTTGTCTTTTATTTGAGATGATGAAAGGATAGACTGGGAAAGAACAGTTATTCGTGTGATACTGATCTGACGCTTCAGGTTTGTGTTGCTTTTAACTGAAAGGCTGAGTGGTTTGCAAAATGTTTTTATTTTATAGATTGGACATTGACAAGTGACAAGTGTTACGTGGCCTAAATGTGCTGACATTGTTTTCTTGCTCTGTGAACCAGAAGGTAACCGGGTGTCTGGGACAACCTTTTGCTAGACACGCGTTTCCAGGAATTTAGTCAGACAAATATTTATGACTTTGTGATTTGCTTGCCACAAGCCGCATCCGTCCATACATAGAAACATGCAACACTGAACAGGTGAACTTAGGAGTCCTGTGTCAGATTACCTGGAGTTACTTCTATCCTTGTCCAACCACATTTTTGTGGTTAATGTGTGCTAATTAAATGCTAGCAGCACAGCTGAAACCAAACAGCCATTGGACTCGGAGTAGTATGGGCTGCCAAGACAAGTCTCCTGTAAATGGTACAAGACTTGCTGTTCTGGGCCTGAGTGTGAGCTTTGCTTAGCATGTGCCCCTTTGGTGAAACTTTGAGGAGTGCTTGGGCTTCTCTGACTTGCTCTATAGCACCCTGCCTGTGTTTTAAGATCACATTCACCAAAAAAGAAAGAGGAAAGATTGTGGGTTATAACAGAGATGGGGAAATGAATTTTTTTAATGCTTACTTAATGTTATGGTTCAGTTCATAGCACCTTGGAAGGTACTGTAAACCCTCTGTCCATCCCCAAAATCTTCTCCATGATCAGAATTTTTTTCTCCAGGGATTCCTTGTTCCAGTTTGGCATCCTTGCTGTAACTGCTGTGAATCCCATAACTGACAGCCTCAGAATCATAGAATAGTTTGGGTTGGAAGTGACCTCTCAGGGTCGTGTAGCCCACCCCCCCTGCCGTGGGCAGGGACATCTTCAACAAGATCAGGTTGCTCAGAGCCCCATCCAACCTGACCGTGAATGTTTCCAGGGATGGGGCATCCACCACCTCTCTGGGTAA
>NW_008795129.1:23808414-23818526 GCF_000699145.1 Aptenodytes forsteri
CCCTGTCCTCCATATGCCTTAGCATAGCTTCCAGGAGGATCTGTTCCATGATCTTCCCAGGCACAGAGGTGAGACTGACTGGCCTGTAGTTCCCCGGGTCTTCCTATTTTCCCTTTTTAAAAATGGGGGTTATGTTTCCCTTTTTCCAGCCTCCTTGTTTCCTACACTGCAATTGACTGTTAATGCTGCTTTAAATATTAAGGCTTCGACAGTGAAAGATGCATTTACTCAGCCTTAAGTATGCTCCTGGTCTAGCTGCATGTATTTAGTGGCATGAACATACAACTTTTAAAATTAAACAGGAAAAAAGCTGACTGACTGAAATTATCATCAGATCAGGTTGGAGAAACTAAATCCTATGTGGATGGCTTCCAGGAGGATAGGTGTTAGCCCATACTCTTTATTTTCTGTGGCTTGTCTGCATGTCATCAGCGTTGTCACGCTACCTTCTCAATTTATATCAGATTGACTTTTATAAATCTTCAGAGCACTGGATAGTCTCTGTGGTAAAGCCTGAAACTCGCTCCTTGCGCAGCTCATCACATAATGTTGAGGAGGAATGGAAAGTATAACACAGCCTTCTGACTTAGGGAAATTATTAGCATGGCTTTTTTACTAAGAGAAAACAACAGTGAAAAAATTTTCCAAAAAGTTGCTGAATTTCGATGTAGAGATTATGTTGAGGTAGACAGATTAGTTCCACTTCTGAACAGGTCACGTAGCTATGCCTGACGCAGGAGTTCTGTGCCGTTAGATGAGACTTGAGATTTTCATAGAGATGAGACCCTTTGCTCATCAGTGAGTTTTGTAGACCTGATAACATTGAGTAGTGCTTGGGGCCAAAATCTACCAGTTGGGAATTAACTGTCTGTATTAATTGGCAATGAATTAAATTAATCTTCCCCAGATCGAAACTGTTTTGCCTGTGATGGTAACTGGTGAGTGATCTCCATGTCCTTATCTTGACCCACAAGCTTTTCATTGTATTTTCTCCCCTGTCTTGCTGAGGAGGGGGAGTGAGAGAGCAGCTGGGTGGGTACCTGGCTGCTAGCCAAGGTCAGCCCACCACACTAGGATAAGTATCCTGAGGAGTTGACACAGTTTGTGAGTGGAAGGAGGGGACTTTTTGATATATCTCTATGATCATAACTTGTGGAAGACAAGGGGTAAGCGGTCATCCTGAGGGTGCTGATGCTTTCTGTTCTGAAAGGCCTCGGTGATCTAACCAACGTGTATACAGATAGCACCATCATATTTAAATGAAGCATACAATATTAATAAATTAGTTTCCAACCCTCGATGCTTGATTGTTTTGCTGATGCTTCAAACTAAAGCTTGGAAAAAAGTTTATGAAGTTACTTCTCCACGTATGCATGGAGAATGAATTTCCACGAATTGAGGGACTGTTTTCATTACATTTGACCATTAGTATGTTATTTGCAATGTAACTTTGAGTTTTGACCAGATGTTTGGTTCTTTCCCTGAATGTAAAGGCTTGAAATTTTTTGGTTAGCACTTAACTGTTGTTCTGCATCTTTTGTGTTTAGCACTGAATTACAGTGAGGCTTCATTGTAGCGGGGGTGGGAGGAAGGGAGCACTAAGAAGGTATTAAATGGATTTGTCCTTAGATCTAGATGTTGTAAAAACTTGTGTGAATCTTAATCTAAAAGAAATGGAAAGACTTTTAGGTATTTCTTGATTGCTAATTCAAGAATGGGGAAAAAAGGCACAAATATCTACCAGTAGCCCCCACTAATATTTGTTGCAGCAAAGAAAGATGAGTTCTAAACTTAAGTAAAACCTCCAAAACCACCCTCTGCCTCAGATTTCCATTTTAGCATTGCCCTTCCATCTCCATGGATGTTGGAGAAGTGCAGTGCCTTGTTTTGCTGCAGCGTCTATTCCTAACTTACTGGCAGCAGCTGTACTATGAAAGGTTGCTATGCTACATGTGCACTTAAGTTTATGCGTGGCTATTTTTAAACTGTCACAAGGTAAGGCATGCTTTTGCTTAAGTTGTCTTGCAGCAGTACACACCAAGAATTATTTATGTTCCTCGAAGAAAAGAGTTCTAGTTTTATTTCGAGACTTCATGCACCTCAAGTGAAGTACTGTCTTTATTGCTAAAAATAGTGGGGAGAAAAACTGCAGTTTCCTTCAGAATCTCTGACATCAGTAAATTGTATCTGAGCAAAATAGTATCAGCTTTTGGGTGGGTTTTTTTGAGACTAGATATGTTTAATGGCTGGGGGTTAATTTAATCTATTAATACAACATTTATGAGAAGTCCTGTTGTCTCTGGGATAGACTACATACTTGGGTACTAAGTAATATTTAGTGCAGTAAGTTCTCTTAATAAGAAGTTTTGTAAGCAGATGGTGGAATTTTTGTTTTAGTAAAAATAGACATCTGACTGTAGCTTTTATTTCTGTGACGCAGAATCTGATTTTTTTTTCAATTTTTTTTTTATTTTTAAGAAGAGTTACCAAACATAAGACTGCTTTTCTAACCCTGTTTTTTGTTCATCACTGTACTATAGATCATGGATTTTAGGGGAATGGTAATGTGGTATTGGTTGAAATTGTAATGGCTTTTATGTCTGAACTTGTACAGTTGCAGAGATGCTTCACTAATCTCATGCTAACCTAATAATAATTAGCTGTACTGAAAAGTGTGACCTATATTAGTGTAGACCAAACCAAGTACGTTTTAAATGCTTGTAGTGTGCTGCTGTTACTGTGTTTAGCCAAAACCAAAAGGTTTGTATCAAAATTCTTCATTGTTGAACACTGTAGTTCTGAGTCTTACCCTTTGTTTTAATTTGTTGTAGGTGTATATTTGCCTTTGTTATGGGAACAGAGTTTTTGTTGGAAAAGTCCTATTGCTCTGGGCTACACAAGGGGCCATTTCTCTGCTCTGGTTGCCATGGAGAACGATGGTTATGGCAATCGAGGTGCTGGTGCTAACTTGAACACTGATGATGATGTTACTGTTACTTTTCTACCGTTGGTGGATAGTGAGAGGAAATTATTGCACATTCACTTCCTTTCTGCTCAAGAGGTAAGAAATGGTTGTGTAGCTGGTAGCCTTTGTCACAGCTGCCTCTAAGCTGTGGCCTCAGCAATCTCTGTAGCCCTGTATGTTTTTGCAGTTCAAAGAATTATAGGGAGTATGCTGTTCTGTTTGTTTAATGCTGCTCCCCATCATTTGAGGTGATTCTGAAAGGTATTTTCCCACAAATTTGATGCTTTTTTTTATAGCTCTGTAAATTGAATGTAACTTCACTGTGCATGTGAATACAAGTGTATCTTGAAAAGGACCTAGAAATAAGGATTCTGACACGCGAGACTGAAATATGCCTTTTTTTTTTTTGTAAAGGATGCAACATAAATATTGGCCAGTAGTTACAGCATGCTTTACCTCTTTTTCTAATGAAACTCAACTCATTTCTTCTTTAATAACTGTGATAAAGATGGGGAACCGCTTCAGTAAAGTGTGTACATGGGGGAAGGGAGGGTTGGAAAACCTGAAATAATTGCAAAAAGTGGATATCCTGTAGATAAAGGAGAAAAAGTATGGGCTTTAAGTTCAGAGAGGGCTATTTTTTTCAGCAAGCCACAACGTTTATGTCTTACAAGAGGATATGTTTCATGTCAAGAACTGCTAGACTCCTAAAAACGGCTTTGTAAAGCCAGAAGGCTCTTTTAGGACTTATCCTCCTTATATATTGTGCCTACCATAAATAATTAGTTGCTCATGAATAACTGAAGTATAGGAACGCCATATTGGAAATACATGTCTGAAAAATTTAGAAGGGAAGAATAGCTGGAGAGTATTTCCAGAGCCTTCAAATTTTGGTTGAGAACGCAGTGTGCATCAGTTTGGCTTTCGGAGACTCCCAGCTGTGGTGAAGTAGTATGCTAACTCTGTCAGCTTTGAAAAGGAACTGCATTGCTCCCCTAGCCCGGGTATTTTGGAGTATCACAGGTGGCTTGCTTAAAGTTGCTGGTAATGTTTCAAGCCTCATTCTCAATCCGTTTTCTCTCCCCCAAAGATAGGTAATGAGGAGCAGCAAGAAAAGCTGCTTCGGGAATGGCTGGACTGCTGTGTGACAGAAGGAGGGGTTCTCGTTGCGATGCAGAAAAGCTCTCGTAGGCGCAATCACCCGCTGGTCACCCAGATGGTAGAGAAGTGGCTCGATCGCTACCGACAGATCCGCCCTTGTACATCCCTTTCCGATGGCGAGGAAGACGAGGATGATGATGATGAATGATGAAGAAATTGAAAAGAAAATTACCAGCACAGAGTGTCTGACCCGGAGTTAGCGTTGTGCTCTAGCAGTTCGTTGTGGAACGACCCAATTCTAGAGGAAACATGCTGTAAAGGATTTTTCTAACCAGCGTGGAGAGAGTCTAGAAGCTCATCTGCTGCGTGAAGAGCGCGAAACGGGCTGGACAACAGTTTGTATAAAAACAAAGAAAAAGAAACAAAAAACAGCTAATTTTATTATCAAGACAGAAAAAAACATTTTTCTTTCTGATTGTAAATCTGTCTATAAATGTACCGCATGTGGTTGTGTAAGAGGTTGTGTAATAGGAAAAGTATACCAGCATCTTAATTATTGCGAAGAAATTTTTCAAGTAAGGGCACTTATGAAAGCACATGTTAGATTGGATATCTCTTCCCTCCAAGATTCTTTTACAGTAGAACTTGGTATTCTACATCACCTTTTAGATGATACTCTGACACATTTCCGTGAAATACCCTTTTATGTGAAATCTCACTAGTGCCCAGGTCAGATTGTGAGGTTTTTTTGTTTGCACAAAATATCCACAGCAAGTCGTAAGCAAAAATACATTCGTTATTTTACTAATATTTTAGTTACTGCTGTGCCCATATAATAAAATCTAAACTCTATGGAACAAACTGGAAGAGAAGCTAAATTTTTCATTGAGTGAAATGATTTGTTTTCTGAAAAAGTTTTGGGTTTTCTTTTCTTTTTTTTTTCCTTCTAATAGTTAATAGATTCCTTTCAGTATACATAAGAATATTTATTCAGAGAAGTGACCTAAAATAAGGGTTTTTATTCCAGCGAGCATATACTAAACAAAATTGTGTGAAATTTGAGAACTCACACTATTGAGAATTTCATATTGTTAGAACTCCGTCTTGCTGTGATACAAACCATGTATCATTTTATCATTTATTCTTTCATCAACTTAAACATTGCTGCAAATGAAGAAACACCTTTTTTAAAGGCTTACTCCTCGGTCATTAAATCTAGTGAGAATACACTTGGCAGTTCTGATTAAAAAGAAGAATCTATGCTAAAGTTGTTTTTAAAAGCACTGTGTTATATGTTTCTCAGTATGTAAACCTGGGAATTTCTTGCATGTTGATTGATGTGGCCATACTTAAACTTATGTAAGTTCCTAAGATTGTAAGTTCAGAGTATATTCTCCAGTAGAAATTTTATTATATTTGATAACTTTAGCCATGTAACCTGTAATGGATAAAGTTTATCTAAAAATCTCACTTAAACACTAAAGGTTAATGCCAGTTTTTACATATATAGTGCAATTCAGGTTGTCTTGAAAAGCACTTTTGATGGTGTGGTGGTTGAATAAGGAATTTTGCAGTAGATGAAATTGTTTTAATTAGAATTTGGAAAGAAGCCCCATAGCACATATTTTTATGTAGTTCAGAGCTATGGAAACCCTGAGGAACTTGCTGCTTTTTTCTTCCAAATGCTGCTTAGATGGTGTTGAAATGTGCACAACTCCTACATAAACTTGGTGAGGACACCAAAAGTATAAAAATAATGAAGTACTGTATTAACTTAGCAATTTTCCCATCACAGATTCCATTGAGGTTTATTATGAAATATCTTCACCTTTTTTTGGCCATTAGATCTCTTCTGATTGGTGCATGCGCAAATTTTCAGGTAAAAGAATGCATGCTTATCTGCAATGTACATATGACTTACCTGAACTAAACAGTCAGACCACAGATACTAAAGAGGTTCTCTACAAGCATATGGCCCTGTTTCAAGTTTGCTTTCTAAATTGTGTTTTTTTTTTTTGTCCTTTTTCTTACCTTGCAGTGAAATCCTTTTATACCTCGTCTAGCTGAGGATGTAAAGCTTTTCTGTCAGGGGAACATAAAGCTTTTCTGCCAGGGGAACTGAACGCCGAGTAAGCTGGGATGAGAATTTCCATGATCTGAGCCGGCCTGCACCGTGTGCTTGGTGGCATCGTTTATCTGTCGTGGTGTAGCCCAGCACACTTCTGGAGGTGCTTCTAGTTGAGGACTACGTATGCCAGCTTCAGAAGTTCTCGTTCAGTAACCAGATCGCTGTAAATTCAGATCCTAGCTTACCCAGGACTAGCTTCCCTGTGCAGACCACCATTTGAGTGGACAAAAGGATAAGCTCCTACCTTCAGTAGGCTACTTCAAGGGGTGTGCAAAATGCTGTGCGGAATTTTAACATTCCCGCCCTTTGCTTTCTGCAGTACTGTTCCGTTTAAGGAAGTAAAGCTTCCTTGTAACATGGGGAGAATAACCAATGTGAAAGTCTACCTTGAGCCAAATTCGACGAGCACGCCTTTCCTTATCTCCTGTTGCTGTACATGGGCAGCCTGCGTTGTGGCCTGACGATCCCCGTCCCCAACCAGCACTTCGCCGTAGCAAGTGGAAGTTCACCATGCAGTCAGTTCAGCTGTTTTTCAAAAGCATGCACCGTGCTCTCCGGTATTTATCTAGTTCTGGTATGAGAGGACAGTCCTGGTACTTCAGAGCTCTTGGCTTTCTTGATCATTATTGTTTTGTTCTGATGTCCTGTAAAATGGTATGTTCAGGTTAACACGCTTCACAGGTCATTTTGGAACTGGTGAAGTATCTTTTTCAAAATCAAAGTAATCCAAACCTCATGTACCTGTAGATTAAAGAGATGCAAACCCCTGCTTTGTGCTAGCACAGTAGTCAGTGTATGTTAATGGGTACTCTCCTTGAATTACATACTTGAAAGTTTACAAATACTGAGATTAATTTGCAAATGCTACCTTGCAGCTTGTCGGCAAGTTCTGCTCTTTTAGCCAAGTATATATATAAAATTGGGTTTCTCAGTGTTATTTTCCTCATATTACTGCTCGCAGTAGCACACGCTTTCCTAGCACAGAACTTGGCTTCTCATTGCTACCTCCTTTACATCTGGTCTTTTCTGGTTTTATTTATGAATTCCTCAGTGAAAATCCCTGTATTTCTTTTGTTTTTAATATATTAAAATTTAGTAATTCTGGATTCTTCCAAAGTTCTGCTGCATGGCTTATGGCAAATGTTACTAGGTTGTTTACTCCATTAACAAAACCGGTTTGTGTGCATTGAGAGACCCTTATTTAATTGCCGCTTTTCCTTTTCTCCCCTTTTGTTCAGTAACTTCCCTTAACCCCTTTTTTAGGTGGTTTTTTTTAGTGTCTGTCACCTTCAAGCTGCTTTTTTTTAAGCTACTCTGACATCCATCATCAATGGAGAGCCTCCCTGCCTGCCTTCCTTGAGTGTGACAACAGCAGTATGGCTCTGTCAGCAATGTAACAGCACAAACCTTCAGCAGCAACTGTTTATCTCCCGTTTTTTTGCCCAGTCATTTTCCATTTGAGAGTTGCAGCGTGCCGCTTCCCGGTGTTTCGGCATGTCTTAATTGCAATGATACTCTTCCCTTTCCGCTTCCATGGATCTTCTCTGCGCGTTTTGCTGGTGTTTGCACTGCAGGCGCTTGAAACCCAACAGTGGAGCGGAGCTCCTAAAACTGTAGCCTGTTACTAAAATGCATCCTTTAGTTTATAACCCTTGGGATCTCTTAATTTCTGCTCTTGTTGAGGTTGTAGCACTCCAGTAGAAGCTGTCTGCCTACGTTTGCATCCATCCTTGGGTTTGGTTGAGAGGGAGCTTGGGTGTTGGATGAAAAATACAGCATTTGCCATTCTCTGGGGGCTCTGAGCTAAGCCTCTCGCTCTCCTGGTGCGCAGTCCACTGCTGGCAGCGGATGCACGAGGAACCACCAGCGCTCGAGATCCTGCGACACGGGGAAGTACTTGCACCCATCTGGGGCGCAACTGCTTGTTTAAAAACAAATGAAAGTACCAGAGCTAGGTTATTTTTAAAACAGCTCTAAACCTTAACATCAATTAAATATTTTCCTCGTGGTTTTTACCATCATGTCAGTGTTTCCCAAACACCTTCTCTGTAACTAACCTGTTTTATCCTCCTGGTTTCTCGTGGTGTTCATGGATAATCGCTGGTGTGCTATGTTGATCACCGACAGAGCGGACACTTGTCTATGAAAGGTGACCTCTTTTTTTTTAACGTTTGAAGCTGGTAACTAGTTTTCAGTTAAATTTAAGGCAAACAAAATACAGAGTTTTGTAACCTAGACACTTCTTGGTTTCAGCTTTTTTTAGTCCCTTTCTAGACCAAGCTCTTTTCCCCATCTAACGCAGTGTGTGCTGGCACTCGTGATGCAATGTGAAAGACAGGGTGGAAAGGAAAGAACGGGCCTTCTGTCTAGCGAGGCTTGAAGCTGCTAGCACCTCTCAAGCATGTTTTCAGCTTTGTTCCCTAGTGTTTGTTAATGCTTTGTTTCTTGAGTACGTACAAAAAATGTTGTAGCTGCCTTCATAGCTTAATGGAAACCATAGTGATCTTTTTCCACCTAGGCTGCATGTAATGTCCCGCTTGATTTTTAAGTATTCACAGCAAATCGTGAGTAAGTTTACAGCTTATGGATAGCACCACCTGAAAGTCTGGATAGGAAACGAAATTCAGCAAGCGTTTCCCCAGCAGTGCAATTTTAAAACTGACCTGCACGCAGCAAGCTTGAACCGAGCTTCTACTGTGTTTCTCAAGCCTGTTGCAGGAAGCCAAGGACAGATCCTCAGCCGATGCCAGTCATGGCTCTCTTTAAGCGTCATCCTTCTGCTGACCCTGACAGAAGTGGGTCCCAGCTGCTGCTCAAGTGCCAGAAGTACCGAAGTCAGACTCGAGGAAAACTTACCTGCTCTCTGCTGTGAAACCATACTCGGTTTCGGAGGAGGGCACAGTGTGATCAGAGTTGCATTTCTGTATCTTGCTGTGCGTTCTCAATGTCTTTAACTTACAGCGTTAGTCAGATTGCAGCGAGAGCTCTTACCTTTCAGAAATTACAGAAATTTTATCACTTTTTATTGAAAACTGCACTGAACGCTAAATGTCCACCTTTACAATAAACAAATACAATAACGGTAACACACTAAAACAAAACATACTTCTGATAGCCATTGGTTTTTTTTTCTGTTTGGGACAGCTTAAGATTTTTTTTTTTGTCACAGAAACAGGAATGTACCCATACAAAGGCTCAAAATAGGCCATCTTTAAAAACAAAGGCGATGATTCACAAAAGACTATGAATATAACATGTAACTAGTTGATACAAATCTAATAGGATTTGTTAAAATCAGTCACATCTAATAACACATTTTGAAGTGTTCTTGTATAAAATATCACGTGAAGAAAAGAAGACTTTTATCAATGTCTAAAAAAGTGGGTTTTGTTCATAGACAGTCTGACAAGTTACCATAAAAAGTGTTTCCTGAGACATAAGGAAATGCAACATTATTCTTGAACCCTTTCCAGCTCAAGACTTTTTCCACTTGATAAAATAGCTGCAGATTTAAAACTGAGAAAATATATTTGAGTACAAATAGTGTGTGAAACTTAATACTTTCTTCTTTTTTTCTTTCTTTTTTTTTTTTCTTGCATCATTGCAGGGCGTAGGTGAATGCACAGCTACTTTATTCAGTGTATTGGGCAGAGAAGAGACTGGCGGTTTGTTTTTTCATTAGCCGGGGAGGGCAGCGGCCGTTGCCAGGAGCCCTTTCTGCCCTCCCCATCCCACGGATCCCAGCTGGAATGGCTAGAACTTAAACCTGGCAGGAGAACTTCTGTTACACGTCACTGGCCCTGTGAGACTGCAAAAAGGATTATTTTTTTTTTCCTTCCACTTCTAAGCCAGTACTGATGCCTCCCGTTAGAAGAGGTAACCAGATCCAAGGTTAAGGAAAGGGGTGAAGCCACATAA
>NW_008795129.1:23818660-23866526 GCF_000699145.1 Aptenodytes forsteri
GTGTGTGAAAAATACTTTCTTCTTTTTTTCTTTCTTTTTTTTTTTTCTTGCATCATTGCAGGGCGTAGGTGAATGCACAGCTACTTTATTCAGTGTATTGGGCAGAGAAGAGACTGGCGGTTTGTTTTTTCATTAGCCGGGGAGGGCAGCGGCCGTTGCCAGGAGCCCTTTCTGCCCTCCCCATCCCACGGATCCCAGCTGGAATGGCTAGAACTTAAACCTGGCAGGAGAACTTCTGTTACACGTCACGCATCATTGCAGGGCGTAGGTGAATGCACAGCTACTTTATTCAGTGTATTGGGCAGAGAAGAGACTGGCGGTTTGTTTTTTCATTAGCCGGGGAGGGCAGCGGCCGTTGCCAGGAGCCCTTTCTGCCCTCCCCATCCCACGGATCCCAGCTGGAATGGCTAGAACTTAAACCTGGCAGGAGAACTTCTGTTACACGTCACTGGCCCTGTGAGACTGCAAAAAGGATTATTTTTTTTTTCCTTCCACTTCTAAGCCAGTACTGATGCCTCCCGTTAGAAGAGGTAACCAGATACAAGAGTAAGGAAAGGGCTGAAGCCACATAATGGTTTCCTCTTACATTTCTATGTTAACTCTGTACGGATTGCTTAATGCAATGGTTTGAAAACAGGTGCAGAAGCCCTGTCCTTCCCAAGGAATTGAGGGGGAAAAAAAAAACTATTTTTATTCATGTGATTGATGCACAGATGAAGGAAACTTAACACACAATAACAGAAGTTGATCATTAATGTATCACATCCTAGTTTTCAGCGCTTCAGTAAGCAGGTGACTTCTTCAGGGCTTCTCCCCAGTCTTGACTGCTATCACTTTGTCATTAACACTGGAACATCAATGATGCGTCTGTCCAAAATCAACATTACAAATTTCGTATCAAATTCTTTTTTTAGTTCATGTATAACTTCTTTTCTAATGTCTCTTGGTCCCAAGTTTATTGAATGATTTTTAAATTATCTGCTATTGCTCGTTGGGATGTTCCCTGTTGTCCCCGTGTTTTGTGGGCTGGTTAGGAGATGGCGCTTGGGAAGGATGTGCCACTGTGGGAAGATTGTGAGTAACAGGGATGCCTCCGGGAATGATGCCCTCCATAGCTGCTGGTATTCCTCCCGGTGCGACGCTGACCATCCCAGGTGGATACCTGGGAGAGGGGAGAGAGAGGGGCAGGTTTGTCATGTCAGAGCTCGCCACAGACAGCGCAAATGACCCAACCGCTGTTGCAGAGGCTATGGAGAAAACGAGCAGGAAAGAGATTCCACTTCTCTACTAGAGCCGAGTTCAGTTTTTCTTTTAAATTACATGGGATAGCTCAATGTTAAATGTTAAACCAATGCTGCTGTGTCTTGGGTAAGGGTTCTCCACTACGATACTGGGACTGCGTCTTGTTCTGTACCTTCTAACAGGTGGCTGAACCGTAAGGAAGCCTTTCTCTTTTGAAAAATTGGGTAAGGGATCATCTTGAATGCTCTCTGAAATGCCAACCGCTAGCATGCTGACTTAATTATCCCTGCGTGTGAATACCTTTGAACACCTATAACCCGTTCATAATTTTTCCCTCTACACCTATACCCCGTTCATAATTTTTCCCTCTACAGAAGGTGAGCTGCATCTTCCTCATGTAACCAGAGAGCACAGGTGAAAAATAGGGTTGGATCTGGTCCATCTTCCTTTCTAAGAGCAGGGTGAGTTATACGTATTCCAAGAACTGAGAATGAGGAGAAGAAAGGAGAATGTCTTGAGCTGACCACACAGAAGATGAGATGTGGGGGCAGCGAGGCCAAAACCCTCCATCTGTTGAACATGTGGGGATTGAGGGCCCCAACCACAAGCACCTCCCTGCTGCTGCCATCGCCTTAGGGAAAGGCAGAGGGGAAGCCAGGAGGGGAAGGGAGGCTTTACCTGCCCCTGAAGGTGGTGAGCTGACCTCAGCTGCCAGCTTACAGGGGCTGTGGCTCCCAAGGAGTTTAGCAAGGATGAAGCACCCTGCAGAGGTTAAGCCGGGAAGCCAAGGCTTGTCCCCAGGGTAATGGCATTGCCCGTGTGCTTCAGAGCAGTCAGGAGCAGGACCGAGGGGGATGCTTTCACCAGGTTTGGGTGTTTCAGTCTACATGTTCTGCTGGCCAAAGTGAGCTTTTGCTGCCTGTGACCTGCAGGCAGCTGCAAGCGTGCAAGGGCCATGGCACAAGCATTGCTTGGGGCCTTGCCCTCTCAAGGGCTCTGCTGCGGGATGCACTCCCGCCCACCTCTGCCCTGTAACATGACCTGATTTTTGGCGATGCTGAAGGTTGCCCATGCTCCAGCTGAGTCCTCATGCCTAATGTCTCCTATCAGCATGCTTTGAGCTGTCCAAAGTGGAGCGATAAGTAACCCTAATCTCAGGGATTTAGGTGGAAATTAGGCCACCTGACTACAGACCTGTATTTGGAGTTTTTACCCTGGCTCATTAACCCCCAAGCTGGGCCAGGCTCACAGCCCAAGCAGTCAGTGAATGGACAGAAGCGCAGAGCAAAACTGCAATTGCTTCTTCAGTTTAGAGGTTACGTCCTGCTTGTTTAGGGGTCTGTGGGTCCTGGCACTTACGGAGATGCCACGCAAGTGACTGCTGGCCCACCAGAATGAAGGCTTCATAAATGGGAGGCTTTATAAACCCGTGGTTAAATCAAGCAGCGTTAGTAATCCCAGTGATGTAAGTACTAGTCCCCAAGGAGGGGGACTGCACAGTCACCGGCTGAGCCAATGTAGAAGTTGTTGCTTGGGCTTTTATGCTCACTTCACAGCTGGAACCCCAAACCCTACCTCTGCAGGGGAACTGGCTGCCGCGGCGGGCTGCGATGGGCCTCTTCTCTGGCTTACCTGTACGTGGCACCATTGAGCTCTGGATGAATTGCTTGCTGATCTATTACTGACCACGGAGCTGTTGTGACAAAGAATTCCTTATTCACGCAGTTTCTTAGGCTTTCTGGGATGCGCCCTGGAGTTGGTAATAAAGGTAAGTATGTGTCAGGCGAGTCCTAGCTTTATCACCCTCTACTAATAAGCTGCAATTTTTCCATTTCACTATATTTGTTAGTATAAAGGTGGTGGTGGGAGGCACAGAAATCCCGTATCCCTTGTTTCAGGAGGACGTTTTGGCTGTCCTGAGGTGCAGGGTTGGAGACCAGTTTCCTACCCTGAGTCCCAACTCTCTGCTTTAGAAAAGCTGTTGCCTTGAGCATGCTGATTTCAAAGCAGGCGCTAGCCAGACATGAAGCTATGCCATCCAGGTTAACAAGGGGGGCAATTTTTAGGACAAGAGAACCACTCATTTGCTGGAGTATCATGCCCATCATCTTGGAGCAAGCTCAGTTACCGCAAGAGTTAGACACAGGTGCCTTCACTGCTTTGGGATTTGGTTTTGGCATGCAGTTGGCTATTGTCTGCACCATCTTTTGGGTTAGCACCATTAAAAGGGGCAGCAATTATTGCTTCACTGTCCTCTTCTTCCCGGTCATGGACATTAGTCTTTGCCATGCTGCACAAGTGCCCCATTGATTTAAAAAAAAAAAAAAACCAACAAACAACAAAACCCACAAAAAACCCCCACCCAAGCACAAACATGCCCACATGACAGAAAAGTAAAGTTTGGTTTCTCAGCTCTTTTGCTAGGAAGAAAATCGGTGTTAGACCTTTCCCAGTCTCCTGCTCTGTCTCTACCCCTCCTGGCTCACATTCCAGGTGCACACGTGAGCTAACCCCAGCTTCCCGTGGGGCTGGGTACCTGTGATCGCACGCCGTATTTCAGTAGCAGCAGCTTCTCTCATCTCTAGTGACGCCTGCTCACTGTACCAAGCGGTGTGCGGAGTACAGATTAAATTAGGAGCATCTTTCAGAGGGCCTTGAGCAAAACTGGGAGCCAGGAGAAAAAAAAGAAAGATTAATCAATGTTTAAAAAGAGAATAAAGTATGTTACAAATGGCAAAAGGCTTGTGGCCTGCCCTCTGTGTATGCATGCCTCGGCCCCCAGCCCCTTGCCTGTGGCACCTGGGCTAGAAGGAGCCCAACAGCATCCTGCCAGCCTGAAATGGCCACGGAAACATGGGGGAGGAAGCACGGGTCCAGTGCAGGGCACAAACTGAAAATGCACCAAAAAAAGAGCCAACAGGGCTGAAAAACCAATCTACTGGGTGGTTGTTCATAATGTTCCCACAGGAATAAACGCCTGGGGGTGTCTCTGCAGCAGCGTGGGGCTGCAGGGACAGGCTGCGGGTCACGCAGCACAAGGTGGGAGGGGGTGGATATGGGGGTTCCTCCTTTGTAGGAGCACACTCTTTTTTTAAAAATTGTTTCTGAAAGCACAAGCAACCTACTAGTACTACTCCCATCCCCAATCTGTGGTGAGAGGAGCTGCACTCCCACTTATAACCAACCCCTTCCCAGCTAGCAGCAGCAGCCTGTGGTCAAAAATGCCCAACACTCAACACAGTAAATTTGTTCTCTTGGACTAGCGAGCGCTTTTTTTTTTTTAAAAACACAGGCTGATTGCTTGTTCTAAGCTCCCAATGTCCCTTCAAACACCTGTAACCCTGGTGCCACCCCATGCCCAATGGATGCTGCAAGGTGCCGGGCCTTTTCTCAAACCAGCAGGGCTGTCCCCAGTGCTGGCGTTGTATGACAAAGCGTGTGGGTGTTGTGTAGCCCCTGGCCACACCGCTACAAACAGCAACCCAAGAAAAAGCCAGAGCTTTACCTAAACGGTTCAGACTCGTGCACGTCAAGCGCAGCCCCTCGTATCCGTCCCTCCTTCAGGGCTTGAGTTAAGGCCTTCTCGTCCACCAGCCCCCCGCGCGCCGTGTTCACCAGGAACGCTCCCTGCCTCATCTGGCAGCGGCCGGGGAGAGAGAGATAAGAGTGAGCTCAGTGCAGTGACCCGGTCCTACCCTGTCCTGACGCAGCAGCAGGCACCCCAGAGTGCCTCCGGCTGGGACTGCACCTTGCTTTTCATGCTGAGCAGCTGCGTGCTCCTGCCCCAGAGCAATCCCCATCTCAGTCAGTGCATGTGGGTTTTCTATGGAAAGCCCAGCTCTGGCTGGTATCAGCAAACAAAACCCTCTCCCGCTGTCACCTCCACACCACGGGCGTAGGGCTTGCTTACCTGGTAGCACACTACCCCTCCAGGTAAACACCATGAGGAGACAGATGGGCTGTTGGGTGCAACCAGCTATTTCAGAGGTAGCCTGTAGGCACTAAGGCACTGGCTCGCTGTGGCCATGACTGTAGAGGGACCCACGGCCAGCACCGACGCTTGGGGTTTGCCCACTGAAGAGCAGAGCACTCTCCTCGGTCGTGTGCATGAGGCAAATTACCTGCTTAATCGTGAAGTCGTTGATAAGGTGGTGGTTATGTTCGTTAAGGTTACAGTGCAATGAGACACAGTCGCTCTGATAGAGCAGGTCCTGGAGCGTGTAGACCCGCTGGACTCCCAGGGACCTCTCTATCCCGTCCTGCAGGTATGGGTCATAAAATATCACGTTGAAGCCGAACGCCTTGGCTCGGACCGCAACCGCCTGTGCAGTGCGACCTGTGTGCGAAGGAAAGAGAGGGGTTAATTTAACTGATTCCTACTGGCCTGGCTCCAGCAGCTGAGCCACCCTGTGGCCTGACCCCCCCCCCCCCCCCCCCCCCCCCCGGGGCGGCCCCGCGGGCCCCCCCCGCCCCCCCCCCTGGGGACTGCCGCAGGGGTCCCCTGGGACCTCCTGGGCTCCCAGGACAGCCCCTGAAGGGATGCTGGCTGGAGGGCAAACCCAGGCCACCTTGCACAGGGAGGGCTGTGCTTGGCTCTAGCAAATGCAAGATGCTTGTGTTAAGATTTTTTAAACAAATGAACAAAATGCAGAGTGAGGTCATTAGGCACCTGCTGGCTCACGGCTATTTGAACACGTGGCACCATCTACAGCCATGTAGGTCTGGTGGGGAAGGCCCAACGTGCGGCTCAGCCCCACCAATGTGCAGCTCTGGACATTGCAGAGAAACAATCCTCTGTGGCGCTGTGTCTACCAAGAAAAGCCAAAAAAGGAAAGAAAAAAGCACCGCCTTTTTTAGGCAACTTGTTTGTGATAGGTTTTTCAGCCTCTTGCTGTACGACTGGTTAATTGGGCATGACGAAGACAACTGTCGTGGCTTGGAAGCAAAGGACTACTACAGCCGCTGTGCTGGCTGTAGTATGGGATGTCTGTGGCATTGCTGGAGACCCCCCCGCCCGTCCCCGCCATGGGCTGTGCAGGCTCCGTGTGCCCTGTGTGCCAAGCCTCAATTATTTATTTATCTGTTAATTTTTTCAGCTAGCAGCAGTGCAGCAGCCCAGCATGTGCCTGGTTAGTGGTACACAGCAACGTTCCCCTGTGCATGCACATATGTGATGCCATTCTGGTGCACCAGAGATGCATGGTTGACCGGGGGGACATCAGCTGGGTGGCTGCATGGACATCCAGCTGCGAGCACACAGTCGGGCATGCACTGCTGCCCTCACCCTGGCCCTGCCAGGCAGACCCGGGCTCACCCGTATCTCCTGCTCTAACCTCACCCATCCGCCTTGCCTCAGTTTCCCCATGTAAACATGTTTCTATGCCAGCTTTTTGCACTAACTAGCCTAGGGCTTTGCAAAACAACAGCATGAGGCAAGTGGGGAAAATGGCTGCTGCACAGAAAGCAAGTGGAAATACTGCTGCAACATTTGTGGTCTGGCTCCGAGCCACCCTCCAGCAGACAGACATGCTCTGTAAACCAGCACCTCGCCAAATCTCTTCTGCTCGCGTTTCTGCCACTTTGCTTGTGTCCAGCCACCGTGTGCCGCGTGAGCTTCTGCTGCATGAACGCACCTCCTGAACCATCTTGTGATGGCTGGACTTTGCTCCCAAAAGGGGTATCCAAAAGGGTTGTCGGCAGAGGTGCTGATGCTACCTCTGATGCTGAAACTCTCTATAGCTACGGATGAACTGAAGACAAACTTTGTTTTACACAGCCCTGCCACTGCGCCGGGCAGAATGGCTCAGAAAGAGCTGGGTTGGTGTAGCTGTGGCTCAGGGACATGTTTTTTTGGGAGAGGACAGCAGCACTACCAGGTATGGTCCCTCCTGGGGCACTGCCAGGTTTCACCAGCACTCCTCCAAGGGCTCAGCCAAGGCTCACAAAATACAGCTCCTTCCCTGAAAAATCGGTGTAAGATTCACACTGATCAACTGTGGTGGTTCTGGGTTTGAAAATGCTCATTTTAGGTCCTTCCTAGGGCAGTGAAGTGGCGCTGAGTCTTCCTCAAAGGCTGAACATGGGGCTGGCAGCGCTCCATGCACCATTCGCAGGCTGCCTGCCCTTTGCCAACGTACCGAAGCCAATGAGGCCAAGCGTCTCCCCCCTGATGCGGGCGGCACCGGAGGCCACCTCCCGGATCTGCTCCACGCTCTGCACCCGCGTGCCTTCCCGCAGCGCCTGGTAGAGCCAGGTGTTTCGCCGGTAGAGGTTGAGGACGTGGCAGACGGTGGAGTCGGCCGTCTCCTCCACGGCAGCCGAGGGGATGTTGCAGACGGCGATCCCTGCAGAGGCAACACCACAAAGCACAACCGTGGCTCAGGGGGGAGCAGCTCCAGCTGCTCGCCCCACCTCTCCCTGCCCCCCAGCAAAGCAGAGGGGCTCCTGGCCCTTCGCCCTCACATCTCCCATCCAGCCCATCATTTGTTAAGCATTTGGAGTAATGTTTTCCCAGGATGTGCACGGTTTACGTACAGCAGCCTGAAATCTCTGCAAAAAGCTCATTACCGTGACCAGTAATGCCCAGGGGTCCCCTACACCTCGGCATCTCTCTGGAGTAAGGACAAGTGCAGATTTCAAGTACAAGAGCTACGCAGGAGTAACTCCAGCAGCAAAGGTTTGTTTTGCAATAGAAAGGCTTATTCTCGTTTAGTTTAATCTACCTTAAAAGTGACTTAAATCGCACTGGCAGAAGTCACTCCTCCCCAGTAAGACTGTTCAACCATTAAATTATTTAGGGGCCAATAATTTGGTGCATTCGAGCAGGATGGTAAACCAGATCAGCGTGGCAGGGCCAGCTTCTCCTTCCACCACCAAGTGCCAGAACAGTCGATTCAAAACACCCCTTGGCAAGCCTCCACGCCACAAACACCCACCCACACTCCTGCAGGAGGAACCGATCGCTCCTGCCACAAAATTTGGAGGCTTTCCCAAAATTTGGGAAGGGCAGGGGGCACGGCTGCGCCGGAGCAGCTCTTCTACCCCGGCACCACCACTGCTGCACACCCCTGCCTGCCCCGCTGCGGGTCTCAGTAACAGACCTTTTGTTCCTTTGCCACAAAAGGTTCATTTTAAACCACTGTGTCCCTGCTTGGAGCTGCAAGTATTAAGTTCACAGAAAATGCCTCCCCAGTCATTGCCCTGTCCGGGCTCTGGCTCAGTAACACATGTAAGGGTGTACTTCATTTCATGTCTATTCAGCAGAGCAGTTAAGCACATGCTTATATCCTACCGGATTCAATGTGATTTAAACACACGTTTAAAGATGGATGTGTATTTAAGTGCTTTACTGGACTGGGGCCTTTGAGTAGAAACCATGAAGAAGTAGGAGATAAAGACAGAATAAGATATTCAGAAAATCCCCTTCCACTGTGAGGGGCACTGATTAAAAATTGAAAATCTGTTTCCCATCCCCCTGCCAATCTCCCTGCTCACAGGAACCTGTTTTTCTGTTTTTAAAACTTTTTCCCACCCTGTGGCTGTTTGAAAGACCTACAGAAACTGGGAGACAACTGACTGACCCTACAGAGAGAAAAAACCCAACACCAACCAACCCCTGAAAACACTGTCCACCTCCTCTCCCTTTCAGGTGACAGGGACACGATGCTCTGGTCCCCGCAAGCTCCTAAAGCTGATGCTGTCTCATTTTACATTCCCCATCTCTTCCACAGAGGGAACTTCTTCTGATTTACCTCGGGGACTTGGGTGCAGCCCAGAAACCACGCTGACCGCCTGCCCAAGCCCTTAATGAAAGGGAAGGGAGGGTTTTCCAAGAAGACCACACATTTAAGTATCAGGCAACTGCTCCTGCACATTTGTAGGCAGAGGCCATGGTTGCTCACAGGGGAAGAGAAGAGACAAGAAGGCTGGAGGACAATGGGCAGCTCCGGCAGTGCTCCTCATCGGCCTGCAGCTCCGCCGAGAGTCCCCATCACCAACCCATCACCAAGCCAGCACTTGTCCCTTTTCTGATGGACCGCTTGCTTATAGAGCTGGATGAAACCGGGCTGCCTTTCCCACGAGCTTCTCACGCTGTTATTTATTGTCGTGTCCCCAGGAGCAGGAGCTGCTGGCACTGGGGGTTAAATACCCGGCAGATGGTTCAACACCAGTATCTTGTTCTGGCGGTGTCTTCTAGTGGGTCAAAACTGGTCCAGCCAGCCTGGCCAGCCCGGCCAGCAAGGCACAGGCAGCTGACACCGCATGGCCAGGCACCGTCTTTAGACACTGGTCATTTATTGACTGCACAGTTTAAAAACTACCTTATGGAAAGCAATACCAATTAAACTTTACGCTACATTTGTGGGTAGTCATTACATTTTCTACTTGAAACCACATCATTTGGCCACCCGATTTGCCAAGTATAAAAAGAAGGATTATACTGCAGCATCCCATTACTTTATTCGTTATATTTTTCCTTTCTTGATGTTCAAAGCCTCAGAACATTGTTATAATGGATAATAACAATAAGAGTTAAAAACATGAAGAAACCATTACGTTGAGAAGACACTGCTCTCCTCTCGAAAAAAATAATTCACTATATTGAGAATTGCTTTCTTAGGAATGACTATTTGAAACTCTCTTATCGCAATTATCCTTGTAAAATGGCTCACGTGAAATGGCTGTTATTCTTCACTTCCCCAGAGATAACCTTTAATACAAGATATCCTAAACACTATTGTAGGACTGCTTGATAGACTGAACCTCGGGATCAGATGATCAAAAATGGTTGTAACTCAGCTGCTAAAATCACGGATACAATTAAGCTCTCCCAGTTGTGCAGATTGCCAAAGGTCTCTGTGACCATCCAAACCAGTATGGAAATCGGGTGGCCCCAGCATCACCTGACAGCCATGCAACGCAGCCTACACATGCCCCCCGAACCCAGGCATGCAGAAAAATCCCATAGCTGGACATAGGGGCTCCTTTCTGAAAATGTGGCCCTCTGTATTTTGGCAGTCCACATAACATGACCCTACAGTAAATCTCTTTTTCAAGTTCCTGAGGCACCTTTGATGGGATGGCAAAGGAGGCAGCAACAACCCAATGCACAATTCCTGCCCCACTGTCCGACACGTCGCCTTCCCAGCGGTGTAGGCATGACTCCGAGAACCAGATCAGATCAAGAGACTGATCTTGCTTAACAAAATATAATAAAACACCCTTCCTCCAATTTTCCTAAAGCTAGATCAACTCTCCTGGGCCAGAAATAGAACAGCCATACCAATATCCGTCAGTACAAGGGGGCACCTGGAACTCGGGACAGTGTGGGAACAAGGGGCTCGGATGGGGCAGTTTTAACATAGTATGACCCTAAAAGCTGCCTTCTAAAACTGCACCATTTTGTTTACTTCATGGTCAAGTTTTCTTGTCATAATATTATCTACATGCAAAAAATGTAAACTGCATCTGTAATTTTAAGGGTTGAATCATCCCCCTTTGGGGTGTCCTGCCTGCAACTCCACTTTGCCAGCATGCTCCCCTGGGAAGCAGCAGGTACTTCTGCTGATTTTAAAGACTCGGAGGGATGTAGGAGGGAATCGGGGTGCAGAGCTGAGACCTACCAAGCTCCCCCGCAGCTTTGATGTCAATGTTGTCGTAGCCACTGCCTATTCGAACAATGACCCGTAAGGCCTTGAACTTCTCTAGATCTTCTCGAGTCAGTGTGATGGTGTGGTACATCATCGCCCCAACAGCTTCATTTAATACCTGGAACAGAACAGAGATGTCAGGAGCCACCAGGACACCTGGAGGGGACGCCTGCAGCTCATGAATCAGGAATATTACACAGTAAATTGCACATTTTTACCGCTGACCTATTGTCTGACCCAGGCACGGTGCAAGCCGACACTTCCAGGTGTCACCAAAACTAACAGGGGTGTGACCCACCAACACTGAGGCCATTCCCTTTGGGAAGAGACTGGATGGATATCTGGAAATTATGATGTTATGTCCGGGGAGGCAAAGCAGAGGAAAACTGAGCCTGTCACTCACCCAGACCCTTTTCCAGGTGGTTATCTGCTAATCCCTCTGCTTCCAACCAGCAGTAATTCTGCTTTTAAAAACAAATTAGGTTTTATGGCAGTATCTATTATTTTTGAACACAACTGTGTGTCACTTGTAACTCCTCGACCTTCTTTTGTATGTTGGAAGTATAAGTACCTGTCACACTGTTCACATTAACCTTTCCTGTATGTTTTCAAGAGTATCTAAAAAGATCTGTGTGATGTTGTACAGTCATGTAAGACTGTACTCTGTCCCCTTCAATGGAGATTCAAACCTTCATTGGTGCTTACCATAAGCTACCTCAGTGTTCTGGAAACCCAAGACCTATCTAAATTCTCCAAGACTGGCTCATCTATCATCTACCAATGCCTCACAAAAAACTCCATCCTCCTTCCCACGCATTTAATATTTGAAGCACTGCAAAGATCAGCACTGACGCTATTTGTAGTTCTCTTTCCCAGATCCTGGAAGTGATTTCTGATCCGTTCAAACGTCATTTGAGTTATCTAAATGTGCACAAAGAATACTTTTAAAACAAGTATTTACAATTAGTTGAGCTTCCAGGCAGAAACACCCATCCACACTGCACGGATCTGCCTGCATGCTGCCCAAACCTCACCCACTCCTTGCTGGGGAGAAATGAGCTGCTGAGGTGTAGCCCGCACTAGAGGAGACGCATCAGCTGCAGCGTGGGATGGTGTTAGCAAAGCCAGAGCAACTGCCCCGCACCCTGGGGAGGTGCAGAGTGCTGTTACTGCTGCACCGAGCAAGCGGACTTCAAAAAAATGGGAAACATTAATAATATTGATGCAAAAAACCTGATGCTAAGAGATAAGGTGACTTTTTTTTCCAAAATAACATCTGGCCTCACTGAATTTTAATCTACAGAAACTTCTGTTGATGTTATCTGCTGATGGTCTCAAAGTGCAGCTTTGTACTCTTTTTTCTCAAGAAGAATTGGAAGAGGAAGGCCAGAGCACACCGGCCCCCGGCCCGGCCCACCCGCGCCCTCACAGCTCATGTTACCTTCTCGTGAATCTCCTGAGTTGATTGTGCGTCACAGAATGCAACCGTCGCCAAGTCCTTCAAAATGGGCATCTCCACTGTACAGTCCCTCCCGTCCAGCAGTGCCACCAGGGGCCGGGGGTGCATGGGGCCGTTCATGATCTGAGGGCGAATACCTGCAAGCAGAAGAAGCGCGGCTTTTGCACCGGCGGCAGCAGGAAGGTCCCCCCGGCAGCAGTGGTACCTGCGCACGGTTCCTGTGTCGGGTGAGGGGCAGCGGCACATGGTTTCAGCTTGCACAACAAATTTAGGGGGATGATGGCAATGCAATGCAAAGTTTAGCACAAGGTCCAGTTTTACCTCTGGGAGTATGGCTGCAGTTTTGCCCCCGACAGAGAGAAAACCCAGCGAAACTTGCTTCAGGACAGGGATGGACAACCCCATTTCAGCCACCTGTGACTTTATGGGGATGTATCTCCACTGTGCCGATCCTCACCGACACAGGACACATTTCAACCAAACCACATAAGCCAGAGCTGCCGGCCTCTTCAACCATTTTATTTAGCATCTTAGGAGTGAAACCCAAGCCAGTGGTTTTTTCCCCTTCCTGCAGGAGGGCCGGGATTTCGTTCCGCAGATGTACACTGGTACTTGATCTGTTTTTTTAAGGAATGACTACCATTTTGACCACCTCAGAAAGAAGGTCCAAACAGACAGCCACCAAAAAAAAAAAGGATTACTGGAAAAATCACAGAAAGAGCAGGACACCGAAGACCTCTTTAGCACACAGGCATATAATCTGTTATATTACCAACTACCAAAAGGCTTCAAGGTGGGAACGGCGAAGCTCAGCTTACTTTGTAAAACCAAACCCGGTCTATCCCCGCATCCTGCGGGATGCTCTGGGATGTGTGGCTGGAGCCTGCGTGAAGGACCTGCATATACAGGATGAAATGGCTTCAGACCCCGCTCTGCCATGGCAGTGAGCGCACTTGTGCCAGTGCAGGACACTGCTCTTCTCACACTTACACACACCTAGCCATGGGCTGCTCCTTTGAAAATACTTGTATCCAGGAGTCTGTTCAGCTGTGCTGCGTTTTTCTCATTTCACAACGACCCGTTTTCCAGGCTGAGGTGAGGAAAGGAACAATCACCACCAAGGGCCGCAGAAGGCTGATTTTTCTACCCTATTTATTGCTCTGCCGGGGATTAATCAGTTCATTTTTGGACAAGTCACTTAGACATTTCTACGCCTTCCTTTAGTACTCAGTAAGGGAATTTATTACATTAGGACTGTACAAAATATCTCAGCTATCTTTTTCGGCTACCCAGGCAGTTTCTGGGAAAAGCGTAGGTGGGGGGAGCGGGTGTTCTGGGCACAAAGCAGCGTTTCATTTCTGCTGCCACACCATGAGATGTCCAGGCCTGGAGGGTTTGGGTTCGAACCTTCAAACCCCCTCACAAGCAGCCTCAGAGAAGCCCCTCTCCTTACAAAACCCCCTTTCTGCACAAGAACCTTCCAGGGCTACCAACCAACACCTGTATCGCCTTTAAGCATAGTGGGTGTGTGATCCTTTTATTGAGGGGCTAACAGACACAGTAAATGCCTTCACTACTTCTGGGTAAGAGCATTTTCCCCTGCCACTCTACATCACAGGTATCACTACTTACTCGCAGTGAAGTTGCTGATGCTGGTGAGCTGGACAAGCACGCGGCTTGGCTGAGGGAACTCCGCGGAGTTGTTTTGGGGTATTTTGAGGGGTCAAACATCTCACATGGAGTATTACAGAACAAATGCTACTGTCTGTGGCTCTGTTTGAGTAAGTCAGACTAAAGCCAAGAGCAGGAGCCTCCTTCGCCAGCCCTTGCGCCCAGGGCTGGGTACCGCTCCAGCCCTCTGGACTGCGGTCAACACCAGGAATTGTGTCACTGCAGCCTCACGTGCCAGAAAAATGGCAATGAAGGAAAGAAACTCATGAGAAGAGCTGATTTCTTTTTTTCATTTTTTAAGGGAAAATTAAATGTGCCTTTCTGTCCAGATTGCTGTTGGGTAACGTATTAGCAAGATCTCCACCAGCTGATGTGTATGTGACAGACACGGGTGCTACAGGCCAAAGCGATGCCTCCCAGACCACGCCAGCACCAAGAGCATCGCCCCAGGGAGGGATCTTCGCTGCTGCGTATAAAACGCGGGGTAGCACATAGTTACATTTATTTTGCATGGGAAAAATTAACCCCATGGAAACAGGCAGGTTTAATGGCTCTCCATTCCTGTTTTATTGACTCTGCTTTAAGAAATGAAGAACCAAGCAACCCAGCAGCAGACCTGACTGAAGATTTTCAGCATTATATGTGAATGTTTTTGGAATAGGTCCTGCTCTCCATCTTTCCTACCGAGATCTCCATTAGCACGTACTGGAAGTAATACATTATGTTTGCATGCATTTCATCCAGATGGAAGTACAACTGTGTCAGTAGGCAGGGTAGAGTGCTGAGACGATTTGGATAACCGAAAGAAGCTTGCCATAAGCAGATAAGCAAGAATAAAAACATGTACAAATCTCAGAGCGCTTACACAATCCTTACGTGAAGCACTATACTGCAGCTAGATTATTTTCTCAGGTTAACAAGCGAGTGAATTATAACACTGACTTAAACGCTTACTAACGTGTATGATCTCCAAGGTTTAGAGCATCACCTATCAGCCTCACACCGCAACTGTAAATAAAAAGGAATCTGATGCAGGGGCAAGGTGGCTGTGGTGGTCCCAGCCCCAGCGGCAACTGGCACTGTCCCTGTGCTGTGCAGCTGTACGCCTCTGTCTGGGCAAGCTGAGCTCAGAGCTCGGTGCGCACTGGGGACCAGGACCATCCTCAGGCAGGGCAGTGGGCAAACAGAGGCTGGTGGTGGCTTCCTGCGAGCATGGCACATCACGGAAGACAAAACCACGGGTTATCTGAAACCTTGATATTTAATCCGAGCCCAAAAATAACAGTTTTATTATGCTGCCATTACGTAAGCTTCTTTGAAACTCAAACGAAACACAGCTTTTTTTTTGAAACAGCATCTGTGTCTTTGCTCAGGATTAGGGATGTAATTGTGCATGATGACACAGGCTTCTTAGGCATGTCACCCTCGCCTGCACACAAAAGTGCAGTTGCCGAGGTTGAATGCTGGCTGGAAACTGTGAGGTAGTCAGAGGAATGTCTCTCATTTCTCCTGCTTCAATGAGGGAATTTACTTCAGCTTGACAATGAAAGTTTTCAAGCAAATCAGTACGAGATGAAGTGTATAATGTATGGAAATTACGTTTTAATAAAAACCATTGGCAGGTTTGCAACTTAAACCGTGGTATATTTTCCTTGCCTGCCTCTCTCGTTGCCTCTCCACCACTCTGCAACTATTCTTCACTGTCCTGGTTCCTACCTCCTGCACACACACATTCAAACCAAAACATTTGGGCTGACAAAACCAAGCTAAACTCAGTACGCTTTTCTTTTTAAACAAGCTCATACAGTACATTTGTTCTGCGTGCAACTGCTTCATTAAGAACGAGGTATGCCACGGATCAGAAAGTAATTAAACAGCCAGACACTCCCCCCCTAAATTGTGATAAAACATCTCAGCCATTAACCCTCTCGCTCTGCCACACGTTACAAAACCACCGGGCTCACTCCACCGAGGGGTACGATGCTGTGTAAACCAAGCCCATCGCTGCCTCCCCACGCGTGGGCAGCAGGCAGCAGAGCAAGCCGGGGTGGTGCAGGCAGGAGGCAGTGGACAAGCTCTCCTTGGGACTGGGGTGGGATCAACTCTCCCTCCCAACAGCCTCACAAATTTGGTGGCTCCCCCGCCATCTGAAGCTGATTTTGCTGATAAAGCCCCAGCTGTTCCTGCAAAGTTGTGGTAAATATTGTTCGAGATGTATTTTTTTAGGTGTTTTCAGCTGCCCGCAGACCCTCGCCAGCATTGCAGGAAGCACTTGGTAAGGAAGAGGGAGAGGAGGAAGGGTTTATGGAAAAAAAAAAAAATAAAAAAAAAAGAAAGGTTCTGCAGTCACAGTGAGAACCCAAACTCCACCCCGGCTCACAGGCAGCGCCGCTTGTTGCACGCAGCCCCACGTATAAAGTGCTTTTGTTTCATTTTTAATACACAAAGCCTGCTTGTCCTCTCCTGCTGCTCCTCCCCTTTGCCACCCACTTGTATCCGATCCCAATGGCACCCCTGCCAAGAGAATTAGGGAGCGCTCCCTGCTAAATGGCAGCCTTTGTGTGACCGCAAGACGGCTGGTAGTATCTCACAGAAACAAAAGCAGAAGCCATTTGCCTAATTCTTACTAATCTCAGTTGCCTAGCCACGCAGCATTAAAAAAAAAAAAGGCTTTAAACATGTTCACTTGCAGTATATAAAAGTGCATCAAGAAGCGATCCTGACATTCGCCTGAATTACCCGTTCACAACAAAGTAGCTACAGTTTTACAGTCAACTACACACTTTATTAAACAAACAGAAAAGAAACAGGAAATTTCCCCTTGCCTGGAAAATGTTGCCTCCACATTCTTCTTCTTATTAAAAACCACACATGGCAGTGGAGGAGGAGGGAGGGAGGAGGAGGGAGGGGAACCCACACACGATAAAATACTACCACTTTTCAGTGCGTTGCCTCTCCTTTCGTCTACGAGGGGGTATCTTCAAACAAGCAATCCCGCGGCCCACAGCTGCAACATCTCAAGACAAATGTCTCTTTGAACACGGAGGGAAAAGAAAAGGCTTTTGTCCTGAGCCACAGAAGAATAGTCTGAAATTGTGAGAGGAGTTACAGTCACCTCTGCGCGGCTCCCAACTCTTCAGAGCACTCCCTCCAGACTTTGCCGAAGCTTTTAACTAATCGTAGTTCTTTCCCAGCCCTTGAATAAAATCATGTGAGTGCCAGCCAAAAAATCTTATGCTATGCACACTAAAGGGTTTGTATATGTCACAGTTGCTTTTCCCCCCTTCCACTCCCCTCCTCCTATTGACTTGCACATACAGTGTTTTTTTCAAGTCGTCTCAAATGGATTTAATCTGTGCCATGCTGCGTTTTATGTTTGTTTGGGTTTTTTTGTGTGTGGTTTTTTTTAAACTTAAAAATGAAACATGCCTTTCCATGCGGAGTATATTAAATGAGGCTCCAGAAACAGGCTGATAGCCTTTAGCAGCAGCGGCAGCACCACGAAAACAAACACAAAGCACTGGGGAAAGCAAGGCTGCGCTGATCTCATCTAGCACCCAGAAATGAAGGGCCAAATTCTCTCTTGATGTGTAAATCAACCAGTTTTCAGCATCAGAAAAGACACTCGCTTGCTGGAAGGATTCACATCTTCTTGGAGACGCCCATCTCCTGGTCCTGCCCAGTTTGTCCCAAATAGGTAAAAGCAGCCCCGTATCATCATCATCCCAATCCCAGACTCCTGCAGAGCATGGGGAAGTGCTGCTGTGGGACATGGTGAAGGAGGGCAGGTCGTACCTGTGCAATGCCCTGTCTCCAGAGCATGCACTGGCTCACAGCTTGGAGCAGTTGGTTTTTTCTCTTTCTGGTTGCCATCGTCATGGCTAGCAGCAGCAACAGCTAGAGACAATCCTCATCCAAGAAATAAGGAAAAAAAAATCACTCCCAGTTTAACACTGTTAGTGCTGCATCTTACTACTTGCCATTCCCTGGCTAAAGAGCGGTGCAAGTTAGTTAACAGAGGGATCTAGGTGGCGTTTCTGCAAAATACCTTGGATCCATCAAACTGATTTTCAGCCATGGAAGCCAAAACCGAACCAGAGCACTGCCGGTGCACCGGTAGTACTGGCTACTATGCTTTACCTGGGACAAACGCATTATGTGGGAAATCTGTCAGCAACAAGGTTAGCCTGCACAGACCTGTTGTTTTCCATCACCGTTTTGTCACCATCCTGCTGGTTCAAACAGCATCATCCCTCCCCTCTGCAGACCAGGGGGGTCTGAACCACCCAGAGCCAGTCCGAGGGAAACACCCAGGAGAAACTGGCAGCAATTCATTGGCACACACAGCACTCTACCAGGCAAGGGTCCTGCTGACCCTGTCGGATGCTTCCGGATGCACAGAAGAGTCCTGGAATCAGAGGATGAGGTCAAGAATAAGGAGAACAAAGGTTTATTACCGAAGCTGCTACTGACTTGTAACATAAACATCAAAAGACCTGTCAGCCTCTCTAAAATCCAGTCTCTGAGTACAAGACAAGGGGATTTAGGCACATCTTTCTCTTGAACTTACATTGCCATTGGTTGAGCACTTCAAATTTTCCACAGATTTACTGTCCCAGCCATCAGCCCCACTTTACAAGCCGGAAAGCCGGGGTCCCGCAGTGCCTTTCCGAGGTGGCTCAGGAGTCCCCACTCCTCAGCAGCCCTGGGCCACCCTCTTTGCGGGCTGTAAACTGGCACTGATCCTGCTTCAGGGGTGCACGGAGGGGAAACCTCTGAGAATCCACCTCTGTGGGTCACAGATAGCCCATGGTGGTTTCAAACTTTAGCAGTATCACTTGCAAGCAGAAAGACGTAAGCGAGTTGCAAAGGTGCCATCGAACAAGTGCTGAAGGAAGGTTTCTGTGAGGATGGGGATGTTTTTGGAAAGCACTGCAGGTGCTGCAGGACCGAGAGGACCACCCTCCTCTATCGCAGCATACTCACAAGTGATGCTCTTTCTTTCACTTAACTTTTCCTGTTAATAGATGCTTCTCATAATAAATGCATATGAAAAAATGAAATAAGACACAGTCTTTATCTCGCAGTCAGGGGAAAACAGGTATTTACTGTTATTTCTAATTGTAAATACTCTGGAGGCGCTTGGTACTGTACAGACAGAAGCCACACAAATACACAGCCAGTTTAGAAAGTGACATCAAATGTCTTTTTTATAAATAATCGTGCTGTGGTTTTTCTAAAGCAAAGCATCTTTGAGACTGCCAGGATCCTACCGGGAAAAGACTGTGAAATCTTCTCGTTTGGAGGAGATCTGGGTGTTTGAACTGATGTCCGTAACGCAGCTGGAGCTGATAGGCTCCATGCTTGCAGCCAGGGTTGCCACGGGGAAGGGGGACGATGGCAAAGCGGAGGTGACTTCCAGCCCACTGGAGGGTTCATGGCAGTCTTCTCCGGTGAGGGAAATCACGCTTCAGAGAAACTCCCGAGCTCCAGAAAGATGGCCAAAGAGCAAGGCCCATCCTCCCCCCTGAGGGGCAGGGTCCCTGCCAGAAAGGAAAAAAACTCGTACCTGCTGTTGGGAAGAGCCTGTGCAAACTCCTGACCTCTCCAAGTGCATTTCCTCCTGTCAGCACGTAACAGCTGGCTTTCTGCCAGTTCCCTTTTCAGGTAACTTTTCAGGACTTCCTTTAAGAATGTATTTTTAAAAATTCATAGGAAATTCCCATATAAAATGATATCCTTATTAGCTGATATGAACACCATGATTACAGTCCCCAGCTGAACTACAGAAGCAGACAGCAACCACAGAGAAATGCTCATAAAAATACGAGGAGTATATGTATGTGGCATTTCCTTACTCTTATTTGAATTCCTGTAGATAACACATACCAGAGACAGATACACCTCTTCACTTCCTTTTGCAGACCCCCATTAAAGGACCAAGATACGCATAACCCACTCCTGATGCCATGGGGATGCTGTCTTGGGGCAGGAAAGCGAAGCACAAGCTTTGCAAAACTCTGGAGCACTCTTCTTCTATGAAGTAATCATCTCGGGACTGAACTAAATCTCATCCAGGAGCACTCTAGATACAGCTGCAAGTATATAAACTGGTGTAATACAATGAAAAAGTAATGTAATATGTAGCCTCTGCTGTATACCTTCCATATCAAATTGTCGGTGTTTTGGTTATTCCCAGGCTGCCAGGTGGGTAAATGGGCGATGGGAGATGGGGGGTGCCCAAGGGATGTGCTGGCCCCAAGGGCCGGCCAGGGACCCCGAGAAGCAGGAGTGTGGAGCAGGGGACGGACGGATGGGATGGCGACCCTGGGGAGGCAGTGGGAGCTGCCAGGGCACACGAGAGAGATGGCAGAGCAGATGGGAGAGGCCATATGGGGCAGTGAGGGATGCTACCAAGAAAGCTAAAAGAAGCACCTGGAAGAAAAAATGCTTGCTCACAGGAGCTCAGTTTCTTGTATTCATTTTTTTTTTAAAAGAGGAATGGGAAAAAAAGGGGAAAAACCCAGTTACGGTTTGTGGTGTGGCTATGTTGTCCCTGCTCATTGCAGCGGGGTTGAACTAGATGACCTTTAAAGGTCCCTTCCAACCCAAACTATTCTATGATTCTATGATTCAGACACCATATGGACTCTCAAACCGTCCCACTGCCCAGGGCTGAGCTTTGCAGCTCCTATTAAAAACAGTATGGAGAAGGTAGCAAAAAACCCCAATAAATTCCCCTCAAACGTACTCCATTACCAAGCCCAGTGCTGAAAACAAATTGTATTTGTAGTGCTTAGCAGATGGCTTTCTTGATATATTATCCAGAAACGTGAGAAAATACTTTCTCTGCCACTTCAGCTGTAGTATATATTCTTTACATTTCATACGTGTGACGTTCACCCCTGTGACACACATTCCAGCCATACGGCATCACGCAGAAGGGACGACATCCTGCGCCAGTTCTCCTTCGGGTCCTTCTTTATCCATTTACCTTTTCCCTTCTATCCCAATGGAAACAAACTACAGCAGTAAAAAACAAATGAGCTGCTCCAGGAAATGGACAGCTTTCATTGTTTTTTTGTTTTTTGTTTTTTTTAAAAGATAAAATAAATAAAACCAAGGTGAATGATGCTGATGCTTTACACGAGGGTGCAGGGGAGAGCTGCTGATATTAGCCATCTGGGCAGGAGGCTGCCTGGACTTCAAATCACCCTGAGGGATTCGGAAGCTTTAAAGACATTTTGGAAGATGAGATGCAAAAATCAAGGCTAAAGATGAGCCTGCTGACCAGCAGAGACATCCCTGGTATGGGGACAGCCTGAAACACTGCTGCCTGAGACCACGACGAGACCAGCAGCGGGACTGCAAACAATGTACCAGCATTGCGGGATGCAAACTCGGTTTTATCGCACAGACGGACAACTGACAGCCCTATGGTTTAGACTGGAAATTTCCCTCGAATGAAAAAAAGAAATGGTAATCCATCAAAGCAAACACTTGGATTCAGCTTTTGGGAAGTGAGAGGGGTTTAATCACACTAGCTGTCCGTGTGCCACCAGCACCTTTTAAACTTGCGTTTGCACATTGATAATGAGTGATTCTGAGTGGAAAACAAAGAAAATGCCATGTTGTGAGATACTTGTAGGAATTAAATTATGCTGGCGTTAACCACTGACATATTAGTCCTTCCCATTATGCTGCACCAAAAGTGCTATCAATGTTTTAAGTAAGATACACATAAGGCTTTCTATATGCTGCTCTGCTTTGCTGCTGGCATTTTTGAGATCTGCAGGAGGTTTTCTGTAGATCCCAGAGGAGGGTCAAGATGGCGTCGAGGGAGTTTCTGTGCTGGGGAGGACAGCGGTTGCTGTTCACTGTTGGCTTACAGCATTCCCTGTACGGTGATGCTTCTACTGCACAGATGAGCAAGCTGGCGAGATAAGACTGCTTTGCTGGGGTGGGAGCCTGGGCAGCCTTTTGGAAGATAAATTCTCCTCTCCACATCTGCCTTATGAGCTGTTGTCATCTCAAGTCATTTGTTTGCAGCAAGAACAACCCACCAAGGATCCAGCCCAGGCTTTACCTAATGCTCTTTCTACGAGGACAATGTGGGAGTCTTCAGTGAGAGCCCAGCTTGACTTTAAGAGCCTCCCCAAAGCAACCTTTGGCCAAGTGCAAAGTGCCAAAAAGGGCTGGCGGCTGCCTTGATTCCTCCTGCAAACGCTGCAGATGGGTCGTGGGCTGCGGCAGGAGCTGTGACCACCCAGGGAGCACCCGAGGCCCTGGCCTGGGGCGAGGGATGGTTTCAATCCTTTAAGTCCACCTGGACATCTCCAGCATCTTCGTTCAAAGTGATAAATGGCACAAAACTTTCAAGCCGTGGGCAGTGAGTGATGCCTTTCAAAGTGATGCACACCAGCAGAAAAAGAAGCACGAGGGTTGTCCCTGAGCCCTGTGAGACACACTGTGCGTGCTCCCGGGGGCTCTTCCACAGCTTGAGTGACACTTGCTAGCTACTAAAGGAAAAAAGACAGTGAGCTCACTCAAAAACCCACAGGTCTTGCCAAGGCCTCACCCCTTGTAAGACCTATTAAAATAGCTCCTGGGCACTTGCCAAGCGCACAAGCCCAGCTGGAACCGTCTGTTCAGTGACACTGTTGCAAGGTCATCCCTTCTGGAGACTGAAATCGGCCACTCTTCAACCTATGAACGTGAAATGTTTCTGTCTAGGGCACTGGAGCTCTGATAACTTTCTCCCTTCCTATCGCTGCTCCATCTACATCCCCGCTCTCAGGTCCCCACCTCTTTTCCACAATGAAGATCAAATGAAGGAAACCTCGCTGTGGAGAGGAAGCGCAACCGCTGCCACATTTCCAGCTTTTCTGCAGTGTGTTCACAGCCTGTACAGGACTCCTACTTTTGTCATCCCACTTTCTTGCTTCACTTTTTTTTCATTTCTTTCCCTGTCCCGGTTTGTACCCGGACCCCCCCGTGCTCTCCCATCGCTCTTTGAGGAATTTGAGACCAATTCGGTTTAGTGCAGAAAGGATGGCAAAATGGAAATATATGAGTGAGGGAATAACCCTGGAAGGTCCTGGGAGGTGCTGAATGCCTGCAAATCCCACTCATTTCCCCAAGATAAACACCCTCACTTCCTTGCAGAGCTGGATCATAACTAAGTGAGAAAAAAACCCTAAATACTAACATTCGAAAGCACTTAACTACAACCTACTTGTTATTAAAGTTGATTTACAACTAATGCTTTGTAAGTATATCATAGGATTTTATCGCAGTTACACTGAAAAAAGAAGGGCATGTGTTGAATTCCTGTTGACATTTAAAACAGCCCAGAAGCATAAAAACAAAGCAAACAAAACTTTGGGCTTGGCAACGACCATCAGAACCCACCTGCTCCCCATGGTTAGCAAACAAAGCTGTACTCCACTACTTCTGCAGCCCCAAGCGTGGCCCCGGCCTGGGTGGGAGGTTCCCCAAAGGCAGGGTGCCCTTCCCCAAGCTCCCCAGCTCCTGGCCCTTCTGCTCTCACCCAAGGAAGTCACTGAGGCTACCAGGAAACCCACCGTGGTGGAGGACAACCCTTAAGTGGATACTTCAGCTCAGCACGTATTTCAACGCGTGCTGTCCCTAACAGAAACGCTTTCTTGGATCAGGCTGATATCCCCTTGAGGCGCATTATCAAATATTTGCCAGGCGAGAAGGCGCACTGTCATGGGAGATAAAGAAGATGATTGCACCACACAGAACAGGGAAGATGTACATGAGAATTGATTTTATCCTTCGGAAGAACAGTTTACAGAGGGAGGCTGTTCACCTTGTGGGTCTTCCCAGCTATGGAGAGATGCTCCCAGCTCCCAGCTCCCAGCTCATAGCTTCCCAGCTATGAGAGTATGCTCATCTGGGAGCATCGTCCCCTGGACACCCCAGACCAGCAGCTCTGCCTGCAACTCTGCCTGCAGAACAGCAGCTCTGCCTGCAGCCCATCAGCTCTGTGTGGGCATGGCCCTGTGGGCAACGGCAGAGCTGGGGGAACAACCAGCTCGCTCTGACCTTCCCCTTGGGTTATACTTTCTGAATCTTACAGAACCCCAATATTTTCTGTGTTTTTTTACTACATATTGGAAAAGACTGGTTCCACCTTGGGCAGGATTTACTGGTCTTGACTGCATTAAGAAGACAGAGCTCTATATGTAATGTCCTGGGAAAAGTATGGCAAAGAAACTCAGTCCTGCTTTGACCCATGTTCCTTAACTAATATTTTTATTATTTTTAATATCGTTGTAAAGCTGTCTCCCCAGATACACTGGTAAAATGAAGAAGGATCCCACAATGTGCTTGCAGCCACTTTCCCAGAGGAGCCTGCTCTGCCGGAGAGGTCAACAGGAATGGGGTGACTCAGGGCCCAGCAGCATCTCCCACCCTGACGTCTTCTTCTGAGTCACGTGCAAGGCTGCTCAGTCAGCGGGAAAAAAACCCAACCCATAACCCCCCCCAAGAAACCTCAATCTCTTTATCCAACTTCTCTGAAAAAAGATTTTAGAGATGCCACACAATACAGTCCTTTTTAGCTATTTGTGCCCTCGAGCCATGCATTAATACAACTGAGAGTAAGCTGGATTGAGGGGATTTTAAATTGATGTATTGCACGACGTAGAAGGCTATCAAAAAAAAAGCACTCCAAAAAGAAAAAAGGAAAAACTCAACACAAAACTGGATTGTAAGCTGAAGATTTCATGAGGTCAGGGTGAACGTACAAAACCTCTCACTGGAAATTTTATTAAAAATAGCATCTTATCTCCTGTAACATAGAAAGTACACTGATTAATAACAATACACTGATTAGTAAGAAACTCCCAAATCTTAGAATATTAAAATTTAATCATGTTTTTTTTATACTGAGGGAAAAAAGTGGTGATCAGGACAGAGAACTCTCTGCATTTTAAACTCACCCTTTTTAAACATTCTGACTTTGCATCTTTGTAGAGCCTTACTAGCCGCTCACTAATAATTGCTGTATGCTGAGAGCATCTTGAAGTTGCAAAAGGGCATTGTAAGTATCTCAGAAAGAAATAAGAGCATGTCCATACACTTACAAAGACTTCTCAGGCGCACAAAAGAACATGCTTTTGCGACTGCATGTAGAAATTTTGACTCCATGTATACAGATGTCAGGTTTCTACTAATAAACTTCAAGCCAGAAAAAAGTCTTTTGTAACTCAGGGCTATTGAATCTTTCTTAAAATGTCCAAATCAAATTAAACCAAATGTGATATTTTTTTGTGAGTTGCTTTTAAATTCAGTTCTTTCAAATATTGGTTAAACCTTTTGAAAATGAAATGAATTTTATTTTTAATGTAATGTGCAATTGTGGATATCTGAAGAAAAGCATGTGCTCCCAAAAGCACGTGTGTTTTTCTAACTATACAATTTGGTCTAATAAAAGATATTATCTCTCCCTGAAAACTTTGCCTAGCTTCAGTTTTCCTGGCTGAACAAAGATAACAGAAAAAGTTTAATGATTAACTTTCACGTTCTCTATTTTCTGCCCTTATCAGGCTTTTCCTGGCTGCTAGCATTCCTGCCTTGCTGCAAAACACGGGCTGCAGGGCTGGGGGCTGCATTGCACACACCTGGGGGACCTCAGCCCCAGCCTCCACACACCTTCTCCTGATACATCACCACCTTGACAGCCTTTGGACCTGAACGTGGCCGGAACAACCCAAAACTCTTCCAAAAAGATCTCAAATAATGTTAGAGATGTGATTTCTTTTGCTACAGTGGAAGGAAGCTCCAAGTAAGGACTGAGGCGGAACCTGCAGTGCCTCTGGCCACCCCACCTCGCCCCCCTGGTCCTCTCAAGGCTTTCGGCGGCTGAAACAAACCCCTCCAGAGCTTTCCAGCTGGGCTATTCTTGGGCCCTGGTTGAGCAACACGCACTAGGAACAGGCGAGAACATACCTAACATTTTTTCTCATCCCTGACCCTAAAAAAGTTCTCCTCGGATTAGTGATAATCCACAGCCACACATTTCACGTCTTAAATTAGGACAGTGGACCAAGCAATGTCTACTAAACACCATCACTAACTTTGATACCAAAAGTACCTATTCACCCTGAGACACCGCATCTGTCAGCACGAGTGACAATCACCCCGTCAAGGGTTTCTGCATGGGGTTTTCCTGCACACCCAGGGTGGGCTCGAGTCAAGGCTAGGTTAAACTCTCATCGTTTTGCAAATCCTACTGTTGTAGCCACTTCATCCCCACCTCTCCCATACCAGCCAGAGGGCACGCAGCCCGGTCAGCCGCACACAAGTGTCTTCTGGTTTATAGAAACCACGTTCAATGTCCAAATATTGCACAATTCCTTGAATAATAGAGCTTACAACCTCCCTAATTTATCATCAGTGTTTAAAATAGTATCAAAACCCCTCACAAGTAATGATAGATGAAAAATTTATCTTAAAACAGAGCTATTTAAGATATGATAATCTAGAAAAATCTTTGCTAATCTGCTCCATCTTTGAGCAAAAGAAATACATGCTCCCTGGGTTTCGTAATAAAACAAAAATGAACATTGGCAGAGCAAGCAAAATCATCTACAAATACAAATCAACCTTTTCTCCTTGTAAGCCAGAGTAGCCCAAGGGATAACGGCACAATCGTGCTTCTGATGTATTTATACAGCACATTTAATCTTCATTAATCTAGATAACACACTGGCAGATTCTTATTTTTCGATTCCAAGAACGACGAGCTATTCCCGTGCTACGGTACTTCAACACCCACCCTGGAGCACCATGGGTGCCTCCTTCCCACCCTCCCACTGCCTTGGGATGGGGCTGTAGTGCTGCAGCCCCAGCTTGTCCCAGGGCTTGTCCCAGCTCCAGGCTGCATCCCAGCAGCCCCTGAAGTTCACTACACTCATTTGGTCACAGCGTGGGGCACGAAGGACTTCATCCAGGCATGAGGCAGCCCTGCCCTTGCCTCCCCCAGCTCTGATGCACGGCTTTTCTCACAGGGGCAACCTCAGCAATGCAACAAGAGCTAAAGGAGGGAGATCAGGATGCTGGAATAAAGCACTCCTGCAAGGATCTGTATTTTCTCTCTGTTTTTCGTGAGCTGACATTTTGGTCAATGATCTTCATATTTAAAAAAGTTTAATGATTAACTTTCACGTTCTCTATTTTCTGCCCTTATCAGGCTTTTCCTGGCTGCTAGCATTCCTGCCTTGCTGCAAAACACGGGCTGCAGGGCTGGGGGCTGCATTGCACACACCTGGGGGACCTCAGCCCCAGCCTCCACACACCTTCTCCTGATACATCACCACCTTGACAGCCTTTGGACCTGAACGTGGCCGGAACAACCCAAAACTCTCTTCCAAAGATCTCAAATAATGTTAGAGATGTGATTTCTTTTGCTACAGTGGAAGGAAGCTCCAAGTAAGGACTGAGGTGGAACCTGCGGTGCCTCTGGCCACCCCACCTCGCCTCCCTGGTCCTCTCAAGGCTTTCGGAGGCTGAAACAAACCCCTCCAGAGCTTTCCAGCTGGGCTATTCTTGGGCCCTGGTTGAGCAACACGCACTAGGAACAGGCGAGAACATACCTAACATTTTTTCTCATCCCTGACCCTAAAAAAGTTCTCCTCGGATTAGTGATAATCCACAGCCACACATTTCACGTCTTAAATTAGGACAGTGGACCAAGCAATGTCTACTAAACACCATCACTAACTTTGATACCAAAAGTACCTATTCACCCTGAGACACCGCATCTGTCAGCACGAGTGACAATCACCCCGTCAAGGGTTTCTGCATGGGGTTTTCCTGCACACCCAGGGTGGGCTCGAGTCAAGGCTAGGTTAAACTCTCATCGTTTTGCAAATCCTACTGTTGTAGCCACTTCATCCCCACCTCTCCCATACCAGCCAGAGGGCACGCAGCCCGGTCAGCCGCACACAAGTGTCTTCTGGTTTATAGAAACCACGTTCAATGTCCAAATATTGCACAATTCCTTGAATAATAGAGCTTACAACCTCCCTAATTTATCATCAGTGTTTAAAATAGTATCAAAACCCCTCACAAGTAATGATAGATGAAAAATTTATCTTAAAACAGAGCTATTTAAGATATGATAATCTAGAAAAATCTTTGCTAATCTGCTCCATCTTTGAGCAAAAGAAATACATGCTCCCTGGGTTTCGTAATAAAACAAAAATGAACATTGGCAGAGCAAGCAAAATCATCTACAAATACAAATCAACCTTTTCTCCTTGTAAGCCAGAGTAGCCCAAGGGATAACGGCACAATCGTGCTTCTGATGTATTTATACAGCACATTTAATCTTCATTAATCTAGATAACACACTGGCAGATTCTTATTTTTCGATTCCAAGAACGACGAGCTATTCCCGTGCTACGGTACTTCAACACCCACCCTGGAGCACCATGGGTGCCTCCTTCCCACCCTCCCACTGCCTTGGGATGGGGCTGTAGTGCTGCAGCCCCAGCTTGTCCCAGGGCTTGTCCCAGCTCCAGGCTGCATCCCAGCAGCCCCTGAAGTTCACTACACTCATTTGGTCACAGCGTGGGGCACGAAGGACTTCATCCAGGCATGAGGCAGCCCTGCCCTTGCCTCCCCCAGCTCTGATGCACGGCTTTTCTCACAGGGGCAACCTCAGCAATGCAACAAGAGCTAAAGGAGGGAGATCAGGATGCTGGAATAAAGCACTCCTGCAAGGATCTGTATTTTCTCTCTGTTTTTCGTGAGCTGACATTTTGGTCAATGATCTTCATATTTAAAGGTGTCTTATTTTCTTGTGCATGCAAAGAATAGCTGCACTGCAACTCCTGCAGCTGCTGGGAGGCATTTCCTACAGACATCCTCAGTGCATTGTGTCGAATAAAATCCAAAGCTGTAGAGAAACTGACTGCTCTTGAAACCACGTTAAACTATAGTGGGCTAAAAACGTCTTCATTTTTATGTCTCTTCACTATCACAGAGAAGAAAGTCAATGCTGATGTAAGTAAGCACAGGCTATGGGTTTATCTAATAATGTATACTGAAGATAGTGAAAAATATTTCAAATTTGCCTACAGTTTAAGGTGTCATTTTCTTGTGCATGCAAAGAATAGCTGCACTGCAACTCCTGCAGCTGCTGGGAGGCATTTCCTACAGACATCCTCAGTGCATTGTGTCGAATAAAATCCAAAGCTGTAGAGAAACTGACTGCTCTTGAAACCACGTTAAACTATAGTGGGCTAAAAACGTCTTCATTTTTATGTCTCTTCACTATCACAGAGAAGAAAGTCAATGCTGATGTAAGTAAGCACAGGCTATGGGTTTATCTAATAATGTATACTGAAGATAGTGAAAAATATTTCAAATTTGCCTACAGTTATAAAACTGTAAATCACACTGAATGATACCACTGCAGTAAGCTGTTTCCCTCTAACGGTTTTCTATATTTTTATCGGTTCAATAAAACCCATCGCCTATCAGCCTAAAAGCTGTAGTTACATACCCTATGGTTATTCTCAATTAATTGATTTTTTTAATTTTAAAATTGTGCCACAAACCCACCGGAAGAGCGAGGTACAGCAAAATGAACTACTCAGATTTCATTTCTTTCTTGGGAAGGAGGTAAGGGAAGGGGGAGAAAGGGAGAGTCCTGTACTGAAGTTTCAGAAAGTTGACAAAAGTTTCCTGCCTTGCAGTAGAAAACACTTGGCAAAGATGGATGCTGATGCATCATACCCCTGCCTACAAATTTGTACACTTGATTACATCATACAGATTACAAATCATATCAAATGAACCGAGTGGGCTGAGAAAACTCCCTGGGATCATGAAAAAGAAGGCTCCTGCCACAACAATGATCTTACGTACTGCCTGTGTCCTAGGGGATCCCAAAGCCCCTCGCACATTAGCTGTCACTGACATGAAACCACCCTGCTGGCTGTAATCAAGAGGTACAGACTACGTGGCAAAGAGGTGAAGTAAGACATGGTACTCATCAGGAAACCCAGTTAAATGAGCATTTTACAATCTCACACACAAATATGTCTGTGTTCTCATGGTTCATTCCACAAACACCCAAGAGGTAAACTGTACAGTACTCAGTGTAATCTATTCCTCTAATTAATACCTTTGATAGTACAAGGAAAAACCCAATATTGTGAAAAAAATCTGTAACACATGGCCAGCTGACTTTCTTAAGAGTACTTAAGAATACAGAGGTGGCTTCGTAATTACCCCAAAACCCCTTTCCATTTGGTGGCATTACTTTCAGCAGGAGTTTTCCCACACCTTTCACTGGTTCTCAGCCCAACAAATGGGTCACCTTCCTTGACCTGCTGTCGTCTCTCTGCAAGAAGACAAATTCTGTGCCCATTTGTTTCCCTGATACCCTCTTCCATCAGAAGGAAAAAGGTGATTCTTCTGCAGAAACTTGTTAGAAGTTGCTCTCAACAGAGGGATCACCTAAAAGAAGATACACAGATCTCAGTCACAGGGTCTGGAAATGATCTTGTGAGTTTTCTAAAACAAGCTATTTTGTTGCTCCTCAGAAGAAGCAGACCTTGAGAGAGGTGCATTGAAGCAGATCCCTCTCAATGCTTTGTTCAAGGTCTAGCCAACTGACATTGACAGGTTTCAAGATTTTTTTTTTTGCTTTGTATGTAAGGCAAGGGTCACAATTTTTGAAGGACTCCTCTTCAAGCTCTCATCGAATGAGCATGACGGATCTTCTGTACCGGACACAGCCATGCTGCTGTGCTCTCCAGCAGTCCCGCAGGAAGCGTTGGAGAGGACGTTGCACAGACACCCACGATAGAAACACGTCTCACCCTCTTCTGCCTCCTTACTTCAGACTGAGCTGATGAATCACGCTTGCTGCCAGCATTAGGTACGGAGCGCACACCAGGACTCCTCCCCAGCATGTGCCTGGATTCAAGCATTCAGTCGACTTGAGACTGCTTCGCTGTTTCTGCCCCTGTCAGGCACATAAACAAAAAATCAGTTGCTACTTCCTTGCGATTCGCATGAGGAGTGCCTGGAGTCAATGGGTTCAGTGTGGGGATCATTCAAACCAGCTGTGGCCAGTGAAAAGAATCCATTCTTCATTCCTGTGACCAGGCTTGCTAGAAAGTAGGGAGCAAATGTTCCACCCAAAATAGTTTTGGTCTGAGCACAAGAGAAGCTATTGGCAACAACAACGTTGAAAGAATGTCTTAGCATCAGGCTCCGATGCCTTGCAAATGCATTTTGTATACTCTACCCCAAATTGTATTTCTTTCTGCCTGTAACTACATGCTTTAACTGGCTCTGGCAGATTGCTGAATGTCTTTATTTTGGCTGGTAGAGCTCCCTTCCATATGGGACCTATCTAGGATGGAAAGCAGATCTACTGGGATGGAAAGCCCAACCCCAGCTGAGCACCGGGCCACCACGGCCCTCTACAGGGAAACCAAGTGGTGCACGAGTCCTGGGCAAAGGGTGCAAATCGGGCACCTCCTTGGCTGCTCACCTTTCCCCAGAGCCACACGGCCAGGCAGGGGTGTGGGTGTATTCCCCCGTGATGGCTATGCAGTGCACTACCTACACGACGCATGCATCTGCTGGGTGTGCTCTCCTGCCCCAGCTTCCCAGTTGTCCCTCCATGCACCCAGTTTTACCGCAAGGATGCTCCGATAGTATTGCAACAAATGCTGCTTTTCTCAAAGAGCTGCAAACTGCCAGTGACCAGGTGTGAATGACTAGGTCTTTGCGGTTTATTTTTAACCTACAATGAATTTGAAAAGCAGAAGGTGCTGCTGTTGCTAAGGACGCAAAGGTAGAGTAGCAGACACAAAGAGTTCCCTCTGGGTGAGCGACCAGGCCTGATGTGAGCATCTCCTCTGGGTTGACTGGCAAGAGCAATTAATCCTGACGCAGTGCATATGTTCTGCATTTTGTGTACTTCAGAAACGAAATGAGAAAAAAAGTTATTGTGCTTCGCTGTGAAATATCAAAAGCACTGAACTGTGATGCATTAACATGGCATTGTCTCCAGGACTCTCGCCCAGCTCAAGGCTGACAAGAGGAGCTGGCACAGATATTAAGAAGTGCACATATTCTTTCCTCGCACACTCAGGTACTTTTGTACGGCACAGTAATGCATGCGAGTATGTCTCCATCCTCTTCATACAGTTATCAGTGCAGCATAAAGTAAGGACAATGCCCGTTCATTAACAAAAGATACAAGACAGGATAACAACTAAGATAAAAAAGATTTGCATTTATAAATGTCACAATATAAAGGAAATGATAAATCCTTGCAAGCCGAGTTTCTAATTTGGTCTTAATCTCACTGGGCATAGCCGTGCCAGCATTGGCTGCCTCTCCGTCTCCTTTCCATTGGTCAGGACAAGCCTTTTCCCAAATCACAACAGCTGGCTGGAGCAACCCTCCACCTCCTCTTTCTCGCTACAACTTTCCCTTAGAGCACGATGACTTTTAAATCCTTTCAGGCTCAAAGCCCAGTAAGCAGTAAAGCCCAACACAAAGTGATATTTGTTTCTCATAACTTTTTTTTTTCATATAAGAATCCAACAGAAAAATACCTTCAGCAGTATTTGTCATAGCCAGAGGTGGATTTGAAGCTCTGACGAAGTGAATGTGCTGCACACAGAAGTGCCTGCTTCTTAACAGAGTTAAAGGAAAAGCCTGCCCTAAGCCAAAGCTCCTATCTTCCTTCAGCTGTAGTAAGGAGTGACTTAAAATCTTTTTGGGAGCTGGAAACTTTGGTATGGACAAAGAACTCAAATGAACAGCCACAATGGCTGCAGAGTGGTTTCCTTAATTAGAAAGTTGGCTGTGTTCGTAAGGAGGAGGAAAACAATGCTACAGACAGCCAAGGCAAAGAGCAAGTAAAAACTGTAGCACATGCAGCTCTGGAGGAAACAGAAACTGGCTCTATCAGCCCCCCAGATCCTCCAAAACCACTTGTAATTATTAGGCTGAAAATCAAGTGTGGTCCTGCTGCTGAATCAGAGCAATACAAGCTTGTGAATATGACTTGGCCTTAATTAATACATTTTGACAAGGCTCAAAACACTCCCCAAGTGATTTAGGACACCGTAAAAAATCAAGGAACTGACAGTTTTTGACCTCAAGATGTCAAATACAGAACTTCTGTCTAGTTTGATGAGCTGTCACTCTATCCCCTGGACATCCCTACTGCAGCTAAACGTTTCATGTCATGGGCTGCAACCACACAACGTGGTCCACAAGACTACTGGCACGTTCTCAGAGCATCAGTCAACCCAGCTTCAACAGCGTCCGAGAATCCCTGTCGATACAGCTGCAGTGGTGATCTTCTCAGCCTTCTGCCCTGCTCTTGTGCTTGGCGATGGGCAATGGGAGAGTACAGAGACATCCAGCACTGTGTGACCAACTGTAAGGAAGCCTGAGAAACCCACACCTCGCTGCTCGCTTGCTGGCCAGGTTTGCCCAGCTGTCCTTGTGGAGACCCAGTGTGCTGTTGCACAAGAACTAGAGAGCCGTGTAGCAAACGGAAGACACTAACCAGGAAGGTTGTGTGCTTTTTTTAAACAGCAAACCAGATCCCATCCTGAAAGCACAATAAACTCTCTAAGAAGAGACATTTCAGACTGTGCACATCTCTCAAGCCAGCGCAGGGTACCTCCCAACAGAGAGACGGGTAACTGTACAGAAAAGTGTAGAAAACCATAGGTAGAGAAACTGCAGCTTTCCCCTGTGCTGGTCACATGTGGGTCTGTGAATCCAACCAGCACCTGACACCTGTGATCAGAAAGAAGCTGATACCTGTCACACTGAGACGATCCAGCATCCCGCTATGGAAATTCAAACGGCTGGTGCCAAAACAGCGCTCCTGGGGAAGAGGCAGCTGTGCCGTGCGTCTGGGGAGACCGGGAAGGCAAAATGAGAAAACACTTCTTGGCTGCAGCAGAAAACCAACATACTGATGCCTCTCCTAAGCGCAAGACTCTGGCCAAGGAGAAACATGGGTTGTGGACCATTTCCAAGGGTGCACTTGAGATGCTCTTACTGTAATTGAACATGAAGCTGTGGCCTCCCAGGGCTGCGCATGCTCCTCGTCATGGCGGGCTGCCACTTTGTGTGACTGAGCACGGGGTGTTTGTGTTTTTCTGCTTCAAACAGCCGCCAGAATGAAATGAAACGCGGGTGTCTGACATGAGGGAGGCTGAGGAGCACGGCTGCTATCTGCAGACATGTAGCTGGAGAGCGATGGCAGCAGAAAAACTGATGAGTTTTTGGAGTGTGGCTCCAAAAAGAAAATCTCAGAGGACACACTCGTGATCCTCTTCCACGCAGGAGATGAAAAAGAATCATCCCAAACTGAACAGGAAGAGGTACAGCTCCTTGGAGGATCTTTGCCCCAAACACCTCTGCAGCAGGAATATTGCCATCGCCCCAGGAGACCTGCAAAATCACTTTACATCTGACACCCAGGAGCTCCACGTGGCTTGATACAAAGCAGCAAAGCACAGGTTACACATTCTGTTTATGAGAAAATTAATCTTAAGTGACATGGAATGAAATCTTGGATCTGGGAATCAATTTTTTTAAAAAACAATTTTAACTTGCTATTTTGCCAAATTCTAATTGAAAATCATTGCTCAGACCCCAAGGGCTCATGACCCACTTACCAAACACGGCACTGCTGTATTTGGATGGACTCAAGTCAGAGTATTTCTAACACCATGAAGGGTAGAAGCTAGAGGCAAACAAAGCAAGCACGTAAGTACGCCAACTTGAGAGGAGAAGCGTACAAAAAATTCGAAACACAAACATTTTGTGAACGTTAAAGGCAGCGTTGTTCTCAAGCATGGAATACTTTCCTAGAAACTGGCTACCTTTAGGGCACCATCTGTCCTTCTGCAGTATTTTGGTTGGCTTACTGTTGCTGATTCTGCTATTTTCCCCTTTCTTCTGCTCTCCTACCTTCTTCCTTCCTCTCCCACTTCTCCAGATGTGTTTGCACCAAAGGAAAGCTGCTCCTGTTGACTCTGCAGGGCAGTTTCCAGCCTTGCTATGCTCAGCGGTGCTTGCAGCCTGGCTGCTGCCTGGGCTGTCTGGCATTTCTTAGTATGTACTTCTTGTTCAGTACTGCAGTGCTTTGGCTATGTGCCTTATGAACGGATTAAACAAACAAATAGGTAAGAGGCATATTAACTCAGCATGCCTAATAACTTCCCAGAGTGGGAGTAAAGGAAATTGGAGATTCCCCAGGAAACTGTCCCGGTATGCAGAGTATGGCCAGATTCTCCCCATTACAGGGGGCATCGCAAAGAGGAATCATGTACTCTTGGCACCTGGTGCAGGCAATCCATGACCGAACCATAAAACCACCAAAAGGAAGATGGGAATTGCATTGCAAACGGCTTATCTTCTCGAGTCCAGCTGCTGCTCTGGAGCCTGAGGGCTCTGGGACGAGTGCGAGAGGCTTTTCAGGAGTTAAAGCAGCACTCTTCCTTACTGGCATCTGACGCCTCTTCCTTCCTGGAGCAAAAGCGTCTCACTGTCCCCCTGGGAGAATGATGGAGCATCTCCTTTGGCTCTCACTAAGTGCTCTGCAACTTCCTGTACCGTAAACTGGTTGCGTAACACGAATCTGCACTGTGCAAAACCTCCCGAGCACCGAGCCTTGCAGGAGCCAATGTTGTTTCTCCCAATCCTTCTGTGAGATCTGCTTTCCATATGTCTCTGCCGATGTGCTTGCCTTCTTCATGACTGCGAAAGACCAGTCTCCCTCTCCGCTGATCCTACCCCCCTCCCTGCCTCAGCCCACCTGCCAGCTGCACACAAATGCACATGGATGGGTACCAAATGGTCAGGTTCATTTTTCTCAGCACCACTCTTCTCTCTAATGCCACCACTACTAAGGACGTAACACCATGGCTACGCCTTGTTTCCAACCTCTGCTTGAGCAGTCCCACCGCTGTACTAGGGACAGAAGCCACAGTAGGACGGAACTTCCCTTTGCATTTCCCAGGACAAAGCTAATCTACTACCAGGAAACAACTACCAAGAGAGAAAAATTCAGTTTCAGAACTAAGCACAAGTTACAAAAGTCACATTTACTACAAACTTCTCAAACTCCCTCTTCTCCTCCATGTGCCACCTCAGAAGAACAAGACAGTCGAATGGATCTGCTCTGGATTTCTCTTACACACCTCTCACAGTTGCAAATCCTTTACAAGGTGCTTTTACTTAGGAAAGCACCTGTTTTTCACCCTGAGCACTGACAAATATCTCTGTTTACAGTCTGGAACTTTATAATATTGAGCCACGATCAAATTCATTATCTCCACACACTCCTGTTGTGTCAATATTGCACAATTGCCATTTCTCTTTCTCCTCCTCAGCTGCTACCACGATTTGCATTGCCATTAGCTTTCACAAGTGACCTCCTTCAGTTTATTGTAGCCCATAGTGTCACTAATCTTAAAATTATCCCAAAATATAGACAGACAGATATGCCACTTCTGACATCTTCTGCCACATCTGAGGATCTTCTTCAAATCCCGCTGTAAAACAGCCAGCTCTGCTTTCCCGCGGATCCTGTCCCTCCCTCTCCAGGGAATCATAGAATCATTAAGGTTGGAAAAGACCTCTAAGATCATCGAGTCCAACCGTCGACCCAACACCACCAGGCCCACTAAACCATGTCCCTAAGCGCCTCGTCTACCCGTCTTTTAAATACCTCCAGGGATGGTGACTCCACCACTTCCCTGGGCAGCCTCTTCCAATGTTTAACCACTCTTTCAGTAAAGAAATTTTTCCTCACGTCCAATCTAAACCTCCCCTGGCGCAACTTGAGGCCAAGGAAGAGACACTGCTTCCTGCCCACTATTCACGCTTTTGTGGTGGAGCAGCCAAGTAAGCTCCTTCTGTGCCTCCTGCTCCACAGGTCTTGCAAATCCAGCTCCACTCCGCTGCTGTCACATCACGTCCCACCTCCTGCTGCTGTAGTGCATCCCATCCCCTCACCTGGGATCCTTTTCCCCAGGGCAGCCGAGGCGCTCAGCCTGTTCTGGGACCTCCCATGACTCTCCCATGACTTCCCACCTACTTCCAGCTTGAAGTCCTCTCCTGCTTCATTCTCAGAGATGCAAAAGTCTCAGGTTTTTTCCCTTTCTGCTTTAATAATCTATCTCTGAAGCACTTTTTCTGTTTCAGGAGAGCTGGATGCTCTTTCCAGCCACCTTCCAGCTCTCTGTACACTTTCACATTTCCACGCTAATGCTCCAGACTTCATGTAGTTCAACCAAGTTTAGAGTCTCAGTTTTTGCTCTTTGCGCAGCTACCACTCAACTGTGCCTAGTGAAGCATGTATGGCAACCCAGCCATTTATAATGGTCAAAAAGCCACAGTAGTTTATCAATTATTTTTGTACAGCACTCTCTCTACAGCAGAGCACAGTGGGTTCGTATCTATGAATCATTTTCATTTTCTGAGTTTTTTTTTTCTTAAGAGCATCGCAGTGAGCTAGTCGGACTGGCTTATCTGTTCATTAATAGGAACAGAGGCCAGCCTGACACATCGCAGTTTTAGGCTGAGTAAATCAAAAATGTGGTAAGTTGCCTAATCAGAACGAGAACAGGAATATTAGGATTTCACATAAAACGGAAATATCAGAATGAAGACAATAGAAACATTCAACCACACGCACAACTAAACCACTTTTAAATGGCAAACATCCAAACCAGAACGATAGTTCTCAACACACAGCCAGTACTGCACCTCAGTGTCAGGCTGACCATGCAAAAATAACCAAAAACAGTATCAGTGCCAATCAGTACTACATTTAAAAGCAATTTAGGCTTTACTAATTCAACAGAATTTAATTTGCTGGTAGTAAGAAAGGTGGAATATTTTTTTGTTTTCCCAAAGCATGACATGGATGGATATCCTATCTCTGTAAGGTACACCCCAATTTGTAGCAAGTGTCGGGTGTGGGGCCAAACACACACACAAAGCCCCGGCATTCTCCGGATCAGGCCCACAAACTACAGAAACTGAGGTCAAGCAAGAAATCCTCTAACAGATTTAACATGCAACATTTGAAGCCGAGTAATATTACTGATATTTATTTTACCCATGAGCCCTCTATTAGAATTTTGTTTCGGAAATTTTCAATTGCAAACTTGCAAGTGTTCAGTGGAATTCCTTTTTATGTCTTGCTTCAGACTGTTAATAACAGCTCCAGTGCTAATGACCTAACTCCTGAACGTACAGAGGAAAAACAGCACTTCATGAAATATTGATACACACTTGGAAATTTGACAATTATCTCCAGAGCTCCTTGGTAAAATCTGAAAGCAAATAAATAGCAAACATTTCCTGTACTCATTAAAATACTGAAAAACAGAGAAAGAAACCTACTCATTATCCATTTGACAAATATAACCTATTATTTTTAATAATGCACAGGCATTCAATGCATGAAATTTACAGCTCCTCTTGCTTAAAGAAACCATTGGTTTTGTAGATCTAATTTTAAGAAATGCAATAAAAGTAAGTTATGTGGAGCTGGTTGCTTTTGCAGGGGAGAGTAAAATCATTCTTCTGTTGAAATCAATGGCGAAACTACCATTTTTTAGATGGAAGCACAACTTCACTCACTGCCCTGTTTTGGAAGTTGCTTGTCCAGAAAGGAATTCTCCAAAAATTAGAAATATTAATTTCGTTGGCCTTTCTCATGCAAGCTTGGGAAACAGAAAACTGGAGTAAAAAAGAGCTGATGAGCCAGAGCGTGGGGCTGCTAGTCCACACGATATCTCTCTGTATCTTGCTTATCATAGGCCAGCGAGATGATACACAGGCTCACCCTCTGTCCAGAGCACGGCACGGGAGATGCCACAGTGCTGCTCAAGAACTTGTGCTTTTAGGATGAATGGCAAATACAGAGAACATCTTCCCCTTCTGAATAAATATGAACCATAAGGGGAAAACTTTCAATGCAGAGCATGACAGGTTGCTTGGCATTGCATTACAGCGTAATCATCGGTGTTATTATAGTAATTCTGCTTTCTGTACCTTTCAGCCCTGACTGCGGACAAAACAGAACCACAACCGCTGCAAACAAGAATGAAATGGAAATTTAAGATTCTTGAGTCAAATGTTTCAGCTGGTAAGATAACAACTTCCACTCTTACGCAGGTCCACTCAACATGAGCAAGAATTCAAAGACAGGGAAAGCTTGAGATCAATAGGAACTGGAACTGCCGGCCAGGTGGGATAACTAAAGCTACATTTCAGCTTTCCTGATTACTTCAGTGTCCCAACAGGACGGTCTAGATACTACAACTCTCTGCTGTCCACACTGAATACTCTCTTTTATCTTTCATAATACATACTAATCAAGATTCCTTTCATCGACAAAGCAAAATATATGCACTTGCGTGAACTACTGTACTTTTTGAATATTCATTTGAAACTTTATAATAAGGCATTCAGAGGAAGGCAAAGAACACAACGAATGACTGCATGTAACATTTCCGTTCCTGGGGTTTTTTCACTCTGTGGGTAACAGTGAGAGACTCCAATAAGAGACTAGACCATCGTAAGAAAAGGCTGATAATCTACAGAGTCAGTAAAGGAGTGTGTAGGAGGCAGCTTGAAACTGCTCAGGGATTTGCAGTGTTAGAACAAGTGTCAGGAAACGTGTTAGGGTTAAGAAGACGAGTAAGGAAGTCAAGGGGGCATCGTCAGGTTCTTGCATCCCACCACCCTATGACTCCCGATGTGGCTCCTTGGCATGGAGGTAACCCACCCGGAGACACCACCTTCACATCTGGAAAATACATGCCAAATGTTTCAACGGGACCTCAGTTTTGATCTTCTTTTTGTGACTTTTTTGATTGAAAGTATATCCTAAATTATTACTTATTGTTGTGTTTGCTGTCTAAGCAAAGTCCCTTCTGCTTATTTACTTGCCAAGTCGGTACGACAACCTAGGAAATAATAAATTGCTTGATAACCACAAGAAGTCACTTCTGGCAAACAGTGATGACTCTGCAGAAGTACTGATCCAAATGGATAATGACTGATACACTGATTATATTTTTGAGAGTTTTTCTTCCCATTTTCATGTGTATATGTATCTGCATATATAAATAAAACATGAGAATGCCATCTTGGCTGTTCATATCTGTATTTTCCAAGGATCTCCACCGGCTCCAACCATTCAGGTAAGGCCTGCTGGTTTCCTTCTTACAGTGACAACCTGCTTATCTCTCGGATTACGGAGCGTAAACCACCCTCCTCCCAGGGACTATGACGCTTTCGGGAACTGCGGGAAGAGTACTGGACTCTCACCCTTCTCCCAGCCTCTCCTTGGCTGCCTCTTCTTCCATGTGCAAGATGCAGCAAGAGGCCATTTCCCTTGGCCAGCCTACGTTTGGTGGTTGCGATGCACCCCCAGGGCCTGGGGTGCTCCTGGGAGGGAACGCTGCAGGAGGGAAGAGACCACAAGCCTCCATCACTGACCCTACTGCTGGCAGCGATGGCACCGGCTGTTCAAATGCAGAGCACGCTGCCCGTGCACGTGGCAGCGGGGTCTGCAGACACTCTGCAAACAAAAAATGGAATTTATGTATTTATGCCTGGCACATGAGGCTAGGTCAACGTCTTCCAAACTACCTGAGACCTGGAGACATCACACAGGGGAATTGAACTGCAGCAGCCTCATAGGGATGCTGTGTCACATGGAAAGGGGCACAGGGTGGCCCCGCGCAGGCAGGGCTGGAACCGCGTTACGTCATGCCATGGGACCCACGTTTAAGCTGATTGTTGGCCTTGACACCCTTTGCACTGGGTGAGAGGGTGGAGGAAGGAAAGCTGGGCACTAATTCGCTCCATCTGCTCTGGAGCAGCTAATTGGATTGTGAGTGCAGAAGGCAAGGCTCCCGGACAGGGCGCTGGCAGTCACGCCAGGTAGGCACAGGCACAGGCACTCAGAAACTTCCTATTATTTCGCCGAATAAAGCGGCTCTAGTGCAGAGGGCAAGGATCCCACCATGCTGCCAAACACACCTCTGGCCAAAGCCTTCCTAAGGACACACCCAGTTGCACTGAGGCAGGGCATGGCTGCCCAGCACCTCTCTAATGAAGAGGTGGAACTAATATTGCCTAGGAAAAATAACATACGTGACACCCCCCCCCTCCCCCAGTAACATTTCATCTTTAACAAAACACTAGAAACAGCAGACAGAAGAGATTAAATATTAGCTTTCTTTGCCGAAAGCCAGTGGAATGCTGTTAATGTCAGGTTTTATTTAGGTGCAAAAGTCAAAAACTCATCTGCTAGTTGCTATATATAAACCTTACTAATATATGTCCTACATCTGCAACACTTATTCAAATCAGTGGCTTAATGATTTTGGTCTTCTGCTTTTTAAAGATTCAGCTCAGCACCTACTTTGCTTTTAAAAATGACAGACAATTCAGTTGTGCAGCATTTTCATTAAACTGGTCTGTAGCATAATGCTGTGAGAAAGACAAGGAGAAGAAATACAAAAAATGTTTAATACAATAATGATCAGAAACCTTTAAAATTTTTTCCCTCTGTGAACACTAAGTTTGTAGCTATGGAAACTACTTATGAGAAAGCTAAGAAAATGTCAGCAAATACAGTCAGAGAATGATCTGGATATATGAAAGTCCTAACAATGATAGAGAACTACAGACACAGAGTAAAAGGAAAGTGTAAATTGAAGACGACAACACTTGTGCATCCGACAACATGTTCTCCTCTGACAGGCCAAATTCATTTTTATTGCCATGGCACTAAAGTCAATGAATTGCAACTGGAATGAGTTTGACACTTTATATTGCTTTTGATAAAACCATTATAAAAAGCATATTTCAACCTTTAAAAAAGTGTTTTAAAAGCATATTCTCTGCAATCACTGAATCGTGTGCGCATATTGGCCAAGATAGTCAATATTTTATCAAAGTAGTTTTCAGCACATCTCTCACATGCTCTGTTCTTCAGCCATTTACCCTACTAATGTGAGCAGTTCTGATGACTTCGATTTTAAGATCTACACGATAGACATCTGCACACTCATCTCCCAAACTGAGGCTGGTGAGAGCATGCACACGCAAGTAATGCTCAGCCACGTCCTTGTGAGCCTTCCAAAGGCTTTCCCAAACTCATTGTGAGTATTTCCAGGTAATACCTTTATCATATTGCATATTGATGTCTTGCAAATGGTGCTGTGACCATCAGGACAGCAGACACTAGCAAGAACGTCTGCTTATTTCAATCAAGTATTTTTGTACAGAAGTTACAATCCTAGTTAAAATCATTAGTCCATGGTTTTGCCAGTGAATGCAGTGCAGACGTACCTTACCTGGAGTAACACACTAGCTGGGAATGGCTGCCACGACTTGTTATGGTCTGTCAGGTCAATGTGCAAATTAAATCAGATTTATTCTCTACACTGAGCTTCCTTTGGTGCTGTTTCAGTCTGGATTGTTAATTGAGCTGCCTTACATGTATACATTGTGGTTACATGCTACAGTCTGTACAGAAAACATAGTGCAGAAAACCTGAAGCTGATTTCTGAACTGTCCGCTATATGGTACATTGGGCAAAGAATAAACCAACCTCAACAAACGCTCATGGAATTTATATTGTGTATGAAATACCACTGCTAAACTCTCTCTGCCTATGACAATTTCAATGAGGTACTCTTAAAAGAATGGGCAAATCCACTCTTTTAACCATACTTGAACAACCGTCAAGGCTCTTGCTCCTGACTATGCCCTCTGCTCTTTGGGGGCTGCCCACATGAAGAGCTTCAGCCTGCAACTGATGTGTGGTTAACATAATTTTTATCTGTCACAGGGTGGAGAATACCAGTAAAAAGAATTGCAATCAAGTGTTAAACAGTATAAGCAGAGCTGAGCTAATCACAGTGAAAGGCATTTCTAGCTGGGCTCTAAGCTGATAAAAGAGGAGTCCCCTTCACACTGGAGAGAACTACTTCTCCAAGGAAGGCAGCTACCCTCAGCCTGGCTTTCCCTGCTCAGGAAAAGGTCAGGCTTTTAACCAAACCTTACAGCCAAGTAATTTTGCTCCTCCTTTCTTATGATACCTACCTGACTTACATGGGGCAGCCCTGTTCCTCATCCCTGTGGGAAGCATCTCCCCCCTCTGCGATTATTTAGTTTCGTATCTTCCTATGTAAACTAGAGTTTGCAAAACCATCCAAGACACTTATTTGCAATGAATCACCGCTCCTCACTGGAGCTCCCTAAGTCCATAATCACAAACAGAAATCTGGACAGACTCCTCATTTGGGAGAAGTCTAGGCTAGCTACAAAAATACAAGACTTCTTATCAGCCAACTGCTTTAAGACTGAAAAATTGGACACAAAAATATAAATTGAGTAATCTAATAAAAATACTAACAAACATAGTAATTTGAAGATGCAACATTTTGGAGGTGGAGCTCAAGTAATCTGATCAGTGACTGTCAGACACAGTTTGCCCTTACCAGCTTTGTTGACCTACACTATTTATTTCCCTGCATTACCACCCACTTCAGCATGAGGCTTGCCACAAACGCGCTCTGGCAGCAGATCGCCAGCTGACACGGTTTTGTCGCTCAGACTTTGCAGGGTTTATTCTTCCTGCTTGCCACTGAGATGACTTGGTGCGTTCACAACCTGTGACGCTACGGATGGCGAGCCTGCAGGAGCAGCCGGCTCCAAGGACGTTTCTCCCCGGGGAAGCCATTCCTGACAGCTTCACGCACAAGGTCTCGATGACGCAGAGAGCGGCAGCTTTGCCAGAGCCGTGGTTGGGGAGTTCCCGGGATGGGAAGCCAGCTCAGCTCCGAGACATCGCTCTCGGCTCCTATGCCCTGCTTGCACTGCCGCCACAGCAATGGGTTTAGGGTGCTCATTCACCACCTTCTCTTCACGCAACTCTGCAACTCCCTGGAAGGGCAATTTATCTAACTTCTTAATAATTATTTTATGAAATGCCAAGAAGTTGCAGCAATAAATCTTGTTGCTGATTCTCCCTTATCTAACTGTACCGAAGCAAGGGGCCCGTGAGCATGCGGCACATGCCTGTATCCCTGCCCAGGTCACTGTCTTTACCATCAGAAATACCAGGCAGGAGAAGACACCTCCCTCTCGTGAGCCCTCTGCCCAAACTCCAAAGTAAACAGTAGCTGCGCAGAATCCGCATGGAGTGTCAAAGCTCAGCACAAAACCCCAAATCGGGTATCTAGAAACAACTCACTGTACAAAGACTACAATACGTAGTCCAACAAGGCTTCAAAAATAATCAAAATGATCTATTTTAAACCCCTATCCATATAACAAGCTTCAAAACATCACTGGACTGTAACATACATTTTATAACCCTCTGCTGACTGAGAAGACATTAACCTATACTGAGAGAAAATATTTGCAGCCGTTTAGAGACAGAGTTTAATATTGAACTTGCTTTCACCTTGCAACTCAAGTATCCACAGCCAACGCTACAGCCAGGAGAAGGCTCGTTGCTCCTAAAAACGCATCCTGTCTCTTCCTGCTGGCAAATAGGATTTTCCTGGATTTAGTCAAGTTTCTGTCATCGGCTCAAGGTTTTAAAAACATCTTAACATATTTGTAATATTTGCTTATCACCTTGCGTGTAAGTGTGAACTCTCCTGAGCAATGGTGTTCCTTAAAGAGTAATTCCTCAACACAGCTCAAACATCTACAAACCGCCACGCCTTCCATTTTTAATCCGTAGCCTTCCATTTGCCGTGTGTCTTACCTTGGCTTCTACTTTTAAAATACAGTTTAACAGGAAGAACATCTCTCAGGCTATTTGGAAAACAAAAAGGGGAAATAAATAAAAATGAAGACAATTTTACAGGTCCTACTTCAGCTAAACCTTTCAGGGACTTCAATGAGAAGATAATCTTTCTGTGATTATGGCCAAACCCTCTCGTTGCTTAGCAACACATAATTAAGGAATATGTTTTCAGATCCGCTTTGCAAGCTGGCCATTATCAGATGAAATTACTGGAGCAACAAATGTCATCCTCATGCAAATGAGTTGGTCGTAGGCAAAAAAATAAAAGCGGGTTGAGTAGCGAGAAAGAGCTCAGCAGCACAGAAACGCTGCTGGCTTCCTCTTGTTGCGCACTGCTAATTCTTTTAAAGGAAAGGGATAATATCTAGATTTTTAGAGAATAGGGTTTGCAGTTTATATACGAGACACACGGAAGGAGGGGTCCGTTTCTCGTGGTGGAGAAGACTGCTCCCAATGCAGGTGCTCCGGCGGTCCCTCGCACCAGGGCTTTCACTGCATCGGTACCGACCAGCTCAATCAGACATACCACAAATAAATGAACATATTTGTGTTCCCCGCATTATGCCAGTTCGTGTTTTTTTCAGGCTTTGGGAAATTGTTTATTTAAAAACACTGCCTGGATGTACTACTTTTGCATCTGATCCATGTCAACACAGAATGTGTTGCCTAATACTTAAGCATTTTTTAGAAATCAATACATTACACCAGCTACATAAAGGATGCATAAGCGTGAAAGAAAAGGCATCTACTTCCTAGCTGTGTAATTATGGTAAGCCAGGGAAAGGGGTGCGCCAAGTGTCTGCATTTTGACAACTTTATCATTTCCACTCATAAAATCATTCTTTATTTAGATTCCTGTGGAATGGCATCACCAGTTTGGCACTGTCTCTATGCCTATAAATGGTATCCTTTTATTAAAGCTTTGTGCATGTACGCTGGTACGGCACATTGTTTGAGACTTGTTTGCATGGGAGTTCAGCTGAACTGCACAGGGAGAAAATTCCCTGCTCGCAGAGTCACTACCAGGATAAACATTTCAAGGGATTTCTTTCCCCATTTTTCAAACAAATCAAGCCACAAATGAATGGATTTGCCAAATTTCCTTGTACTTAGCTGTGTGTTTTTGGGGGTTAGCTTCTGTCAGGCTCTGAGCGTTATCATCAATGCACACCTCCAAGGTGGGGGAGTGGAACCTGCTCAGCCTATCCAGCTTCACATCTGAGCAGCCAAGGGCCTAAGCACTTCTGAAAGGGGAAGGGAAGATGAGGAGCCACCATTCATTTTTATTGTTCTAGTACTTAATGACAGGCTTTTAGTTTTAAGCACAGACCTATTACTTTAACAACTATATCACTTCACTTACAGGCATCTCTAGAAGGAAATCAAGGGTTTTATTTTGTATGCCTGATAAAACAGCAAATTAATAATAAGAAGAAAAGACTTAGGTAATGGCCAAAGGTAAGTCGATTCTCGAATAACACCATTAGCTATCTGATGAATTTAGTCAAAACAATGCTAACCATTTCCTCGGAGGAACACATTTGTGCCTGATAACAGCGGTAAAAAGTCAATCTGCAGCAAACCCTGTAGTCCTAATTGCTCAGCCAGTGCAGTATCTAATCTCCTGTTCTCTGCAAACAACAGGAACGGCAAAATTAACCCTGGAAGCATTATCTGAGATACTGCTCACTTTTAACTGAAGTTGGCTAAACAAATAAAATATTTGGAATTTAACCACAGAGCAAGAACCAGCATCTTTAGCTCTGCGTAGCCAGTGCGGCCCTGCGAAGAAATCCCGTTTGCCTCCTTTTCTAAATAGTAAAGTCTCTAACATTTAGGCATGAAACCCCAATATATTTGACTGTGGGTTTTGGGGGGGTAAAGTAAGCAACAACAAGGTGGTTCTAAACTACCGTATGGGCTAAGACCCTTCGGAAATTACTTGGTTCAGGTGAAGCCATGGTGGAGACGATGACGGGGGGCCCCGTGCGCCTGCTGAGCTTCGGGTATGGGGAGAGCTGGGCAGAGTAACTGGGTCCGGTGGGTGCCAGGCTGCTGTCCCCTGGCAATCCTGGCCGGCGGAGGAGCTGCGGGCTCCCGTGTGGGCTGGGCACTGGTGACGCTGCTGCTGTCCGCTCCCTCTTCATCAGCTCCATGGGCACGGTGTAGGTGGTGGGGTAGGCTGTTTTGGGGCTGGCATGCGGATTGGCCGTGGTCATGGGCATACCGGCCGGAGCAGAGTAGGCGGAGGCTGGACGCGGGTGTGTGTTGCAAGGCAGGGGGTTGTTGTATCCAGAACTGGGGAGGAAGTGCGGCCCCTGAGGAGCCCCTGCAGAGGCAGGGTAGGTGGTGGTCTCCAGCAGGTGCTGCGTTGGGGCGCTGGACGGCCGGCGGTGCATCTCTCCCCCTCTGGGGGAGAGCGGCTGCAGCGGAGGCGGGGGCTGCGGGGCAGCAGGGCCATCCGTGGTGGGCCCTGAGCCAAGGGGCACCCCACAGTCTCCCGGCAGCTCGCTGCGGTGGCTGAAGCTGTTGGAGTGGGTCCTGGTGCGCAGTGCCCCGCTCCTCCGCTCCTGCCTCTGCAGCTGCATTTCTGCCTTGTAGTTGTGGGCGATGCGGGAGAGCACGCGGGCCTGCCCCATGTTTGGAGCCACAGACTTGATGTCGTTCTCCTCCATCATGGCCAGCAGGTTTGGGGAGTCGAAGCCCTGCTGCAGCAGGGCAGCAAAGGTACTCTCTGAGACGCCCTCCGCGCGTAGCAGCGCCATGAACTCGGGGTCAAAGCTCCTCTTCCCCTCTGGCCCAAGAAAGGTGGGGGGCACTGGTGGGTGGGAAGGGGTCGCCGCCGCCACCTCATAGCTGTCGTAGGGGCCCTTGGCGCCAGCACTCTCCCGGCCTGGCCCGTAGCCGCTGCCGGCGCTGCCGGTGGGGGCCCCCCCCCGGGCGGGGGGGGGC
>NW_008795129.1:23866595-23874211 GCF_000699145.1 Aptenodytes forsteri
CCCGGCCTGGCCCGTAGCCGCTGCCGGCGCTGCCGGTGGGGTCCACCACCAGGCAGGTGGGGGCAGCCTGCCTGCTTCCTGCTGGCTCGGGGGGCTGCTCCGCCCCATCGCCGTAGGCTTGCCTGCTGGGGAAAGTGGGCGGCTCCGCTGCATACCGCAGGCCAGAGGACTCCACGCCATACCGTGCTGTGGACACATCTCTGCTGCGCATCCGTTGCCCATCCAGGGCCAACTTTGGGTCCCTGTAGAGGCGGGTGGCCTCTGGTGGGGCAGACGGGCGCCCGGGGGCCTGGTCCCAGGACAGCCGGCTGCCAGGTGCCCCATAGCTCGCTAGCGGTCTGCTCACCATGTGGTCGCGGTAGCAGCGGGGGTCCTTGGGCGACCTAGCTGCCAGGGATGGGTCGCTGTAGTAATCCTGGGGTGGGAGGGAGCCCCGGCCCACCATGGCTGCCTGCCGGTCACAGTAGGTGAAGTCAGGAACGGAGCCCTTCCTGAGGGGCCCGGGGGCGAAGGCGGCATCCTGGTACGGGTACGCCTCTTGCTTCAGCTCCATGCCGCCCTGCAAGGTGGTATTGTTCACTCGCGACGGCTCATACCAGCCACCCTCGCTGCCGTAGGTCAGGGAGCTCCTCCGGCCCAGCGGCCTCTGATACTCAAAAGCGTTCTCGCTCTCCCAGTTGCCTTCATACCAGCCAGCAGCGTCCCAGCTCTGCGAGCGGCCGATGTTGGGGTGCTTGCTGGGGACGGGCATCGTCATGAGGCTGCTTGCTCCCACTGAAACGGAGAAGAGGAGGCACCTTCCTTCTCAGCGCTTCTCTGGCACGCATCAAAACCAGACCGTGTTCCGCCTGAGCCCTCCCGGGACGTCAGAAACCAACGACCGGCGGTTTTACCTTTCAAAGTGTTGCCTGAATTATTAATTCTTTGAAACCTTAGTAGGCAAAGCATGCAGCGGCCGCTGCCGCCCGCTCTCCCTCCAGGTTGGTGGAGGGAGAGACCCTTCCCGTGCAGTGCAGCCGCAGGAGAGGGTGGCCGCGCTCAGCCCAGATGCTTTATCCTCTGCCGCTGGGGACGGCGCGCGCACATGGACAACTGGCCGAGCAGTGTGTGGGGATTAGGAGCTAAATAAAACCGCTAAAGCCCTCGCTCCATGTGACATCATTTTAGCCTGATGAAATCTCCTGCACCGACCCAGCCAGCAACCTCAATGCAATTTCTCCCCAGGGAATGATTTTTTTTTTTTGCATGTTGGTTTTTTAACACACTTTTCATCTGTTTCAGTTGTCTCCTTCCCCGTCAGCTCAGGGCTCCCGTCCGCACCAGCACCCACCAGGAATCGGCAGCGAGATAACGAAACGTGCACGTATCCGCCCATCCCCACACATGCGCATGTAAAAATAAAAAAGAAAGCTTCAGTGTCAGCTCAATCTTAATCCACCCTGATGAAATGCTAATCCACTGCACACAGCTAAGGACAAATTAAATGGGAGCAAGCAGGCAGGCCTAAAAAAAGGCCAATGCAAGATACTCAAGAATACAAGAGCAACTAGAAATTAGTTAGGTATCTGTTTAACACTTTATGAATATTGTAATTTGCTTTGGAAATTACATTTTTTGTTGTAGTTTCAAATTAGCTGTACTAACTAGGCTCCAAAAGGATTCTTTACATTATTATCGTAATACACAAATCCTTTCATCACCCCAGGCCAGAAAATTGTGGAGGTGTAATGTGGAATGTATAATTTTAAGACCCTAGCAGAGGTCACAGAAAAGGAGGGGAGGATCAAAGGATGTAAAGCGCGGTCTTACAAAGCAAAAAGGAATAGTAGACTTTTGCCTATTATCTCCGTCTTCCTTTGAAAAAACTACTTGTTTATGAGATGGGAAAACACTCAGAAACATCAGACAAAACTCAATTTATATCTAGTGGTATTTCAATATTCACATGGATTAAGCTTTTTTTGTACTTAGAGTAGGCAAAAGGATTTAGATGGAATCACACCACAGAAAATTGTTATTTGGGAATGTAATAAAAATTTCCATATATAGTCACCATTTTCAGAGGAGATATTAAAATGGCTCCCCAAAACATGTATCTAAATTATCACATGCTGCTCGTGCCCCAATATTCCTTTTCAAAGAAGAATAGGTCAACCGTTACTTATTTTGCTAACCATTGCTAGTGAAGCAATATTTTCCTTTTTTAATTAAAAAAATTCAGACTGAAATGATTTTCCCTTTCTCTGCTGTGATCACAAATTTCTTCACCTCCAACATGCCCCTTCCAGGACAGACCCAGTAAAAGGAGTAACAGTCACCTTCCCTGGTCTGTTTGCAAGACAGCTTGCGCGTTTTTCCCAGCTAATCCACAATAAATGTTTAGTGCACTAGCCATCGCATGATAGACTATTGTGCTATTATGATAGCTAAATCACTAATACAGTCTAATGCTTATACTTGCCTATCATACTAATAGCTCTGGGCTATATTTCTGACCCAAATACTGACAGGATCTTTGAGTAATCCCTAAATTTCTTCATTGCAGTAAATATTATAAATCCTCTTCAAACACTCTCTCCTCCAATTCCATCCCCAAGAACCACAGTCTTTAAAAGTATGTTGGATATTACACAGACATGCAAAACATGGGCCCCAGAAGATTATTTATGCAATTCTCAGAGAATATCTGATTGGCATCATATTGAATTAACTAACAAACTTAAGGCATATTGGAAAATTTCTTCTTTTGTGAGAGTCAAAATGGGAAGACACATTTGTGGCTTATAAATAAAGCAGAGAACATTTTAACAAACAAAACCATTTTATTACAACAACATTTTGCTAAAGAATAAAATGTATTCCCAAATGGATATAGCGAGATCTGTGCCATTTGTTTGTTCTGAAGCAGCAGAGGAAAGCTACCAAAAATGTATACGAAAAATATTAAAATCATGGTCAAGGGCATCTTCTACCATTGTCTTCAAAGAAATCACTAATGAACAGAGCCACCATGTTAAGCCCTGGTTGACAGTGGAAAAAACCACACCATAGAGCAATTAAATTTCAAAAATGCTGATCTTGAACAACTGCAAGGGAAGTCAGAGGGGAGCTTTGAGCATTTACTACCTCTGAAAAAAACAAAAGCTTTAATAAGCCCTTGGGTCGCATGACGGACACACAAAAGAGACCTCGCCCAAACCAACAGATCTGTAACTGGTGGCTGTGCCCTGCCCGGCTCCAGTGCGCACATGGGCAACAGCAGGACCAGAAGACCCATCTCCAAACTCCCTTCAGCCCAACCACAGGAGCCGCACGCCTGGGCTCCGAAAACCACCCATGCGCCATTGCACCAGCCTGCTCTTGCACAGGCGCAACCTTGCAGCCCTCTGGCAGAAGGACATGGTCTTCTCACGCCTGCTTCGCCAGAGCCAGGAAACTAACTTCAGACCTGCCGCTGGGAATGCTCATGCATATGGATGGTTTATCCCATATGCACTGACCTCAATGGAACAAATTAACTATTCCTGTGCTCCAAGCTAAGCACAGGTAAATGCTTGCAGGACCAGGAGCTGTAGGAGTTGTACTTTTCCCTGCAGCCATGGGGCAGATGTTCTCTTTGGAGGGCTCTGCTGGCCCCTCTTCTTACTGACCAAGAGCCACCACTGGCCCTGCAGCTGGCAGGGAAGATGTGCCCAGGAGCCATGGAGCTGGGCAGCCTCCCATGCCACCATGGCAGCAAAGGAAATGTTACACCCCAGTGAATCAAGAAATGAATAAGAAATGATCGGAATGAAATATTTATGGATGGGCAGTAAGGGTCTTTTATTTTTCTTTTTTTGATGCTCTTAAAAGCAGCGCCTATGCAAATTCCTGTAACTCCGTAGCTATTTCTGAATTCAGACCCAGGCAGCAACAGCCAAGAAAGGACACAGAGGAACTGGGGCACAACCCAACATCACTGATCTCATCCGTGCTTCTTGGGAGTGGAGAAGGCACCAGCACCCAAATTCCTGACATGAGGGGGAGACGAAGGATGCACAGTTTTGACTTAATACCCTGAGTTTCAGTTTAGTGTTGCTCTAATACACGGTAAATTTTGCTATGATACAACAACTACAGAAAATGTCTGCTCTGAAAAAAAGATAACGACAGAGTAGAAGAAAGGTGGGCCATTGTTTAAACACCACTTTCAAAAATGGATGGCATGAAATCTGGTTCTGGAAACAACTCGCAGTGGATATGAAACAAGTATCTTACACAGTGCTAGAAAGTGCAGTTTTCTTCCCATGAGGAGAAAGCCTGGTTTACAAATAAAGCCTGTGACAAGAAATCAGGATGCTAAAGCTGCAACACAACTGTGTAAACAACATTTTTTAGTGTCTGTAGCACTGACTTGGGGGAGGTTGGAAGTGAAATTTAGTTCACATTGATTTAAAACACTTCATTTCAAATTTTGAAAGCAAGTTGCTGGAGAAATTACTCTGTGCAACAAAATAGTACAGATTGGTTTTAGTTTTGCTTTTTATTATTGTAAAATACTTTTCAATTACAAGTTTAAATCTTGTTTCTATTGGAAAAAATGATTTTTAATGTAGCAAAATGTTGATGTTTTCTCCCAAATTATTTCCTTCTGGGAGAGAGCGGAACTGAAACAATGTAGTGAATATGCCAAATGTAATTTCTGGCAAAAACTGTAAGGTGCATCAGTATTGGAAAGGCTATTTCTGTTCTAAAGGCAAAGGAATCCTACTCCTGGTAGTGAAAAATCCTCTAGAGAACAAATACATCTCGTGTTAAAGAAGAGAGCAGGTATCAAGACACCCAGACTTTATACTTTGCTCTGCCACTGCCAGTGAGTAAATTGCTTAATTTCTTCCTCATGCGTTCCCCTTCCATCAAGAGGGATATAATAATATACACCTATCACATTCAGATGGTGTTAAGATTAATCAGTGTCTGTCATATGTTTTCAGGTGACAAGGTACAAAGCTACCGGTAGGATAAATGCTTCTGCCCTCACTGCCTGGGCTTTCAAGGACTGCACGTGATTGCGCCTAATGACCCTCAAAGCTCGGGAAGACTTTTCTGAACATCGTCCTCCTATGTTCAGCTTGCAGGATGCCAGGGAAGCAGAAATGAGCTGGTGCTAAACTGTACTGTGGTATACCATGGATGCTATGGAGAGAAAAAGGAATAGCGTGCACCGTGAATAATGCACACATGCACACATGTGCGTGCACAAATTGAAAAAAAAAAAGAATTGGGAGAAGAAAAACAGGAAGAAAATGTTCCAAATCCTTGGAAATTACTGCATTTACTAAAATTTGGCTCTGCAAAAATCTCTCTCACAGTGGCAATAAGCACTCTGCCTAGATGGACTTTCTAACAGTCTCCTGAAATTAGAGGAGTACAAAGAGAAAATTAGCAGGATTGTGCCGGAATAATTTTCAATAATCAAAGGAACAGAACAGCATCTGAAAGCACTCAGCGCTTGAAGCCATGCCACATGCTTTTACTAATTTCCAAACCAAAAGCATAGATGCTTTGTAACTTCAACAAAACACTCTCAAATACCAACTTGGTGCGTTACAACAAAACGCTCTCAAGATCAGCCGATTATTAAACAATCATTGCCTCATGTAACTCTGTATTTTGATGACTTTAAAGCAAAAACCAAAAGCTTACGTCCATTTGTAACTCAACCCCCCTGGCGCTGAGATAGAAATGCGCCGTAACCGTTGGCTCACATGCATTACAAGTTACAGGAATGCACTAGCACACGCTGCCTCTAAATGTTACGCACAAACTGGAATCTGTAACTGGGTTCAACTGCCACTCCCACTGGCTACGTACAAATGGGCCCATGCACGTGGAAAATAAAAGGTTAATATCGTACCTAAATAAATGTGGAGGCACAGCAAAGGAGCCTACCTCCCAGGCCAAATAAAACAGACGTTTACTCTCAAAACTGATGACACAGTATTGCAGTGCCGTTCGGAGTAATTTTCCAAGAATCCCCCCAAACCCCACCTGCCAATGAGACAAGAGGGGATGCGAAGCCTCTTCCACTCACACCAGCTCGCATCATGCTGAGAAGGTGCACGGCAGCATTTCACATAATGAAACTACAGTGACCTTTTACTTGATCCCTGCTGACCTGACCGCTTGCCTCTCTGCTGCTTTTCCGTGCCTATCTCCACTCGGAAGGAGTTTGGTGTAGGAGGCAGGATCCTTCCCACCCTCCCGGCCAGCCAGCGCCGCATCTCAAATCACTGCCACATCCCAACAACTCTCTGGCTGGAGGCATTTCACCCGTCTTTCATTGAAGGGTAGCCTACCTCCAATTACCTTGTATTTATCGCAGAATAAGGGTATGCGCAGAAGCACCCCAACGAGCACGCGGTAACTTGTCACCTCATGTTATCCTGCTCCCCTGACAAAGCCCTGGTTATTTGCCATCCGGGATGAAAATCAATTTGCAGGTAACAAATGCAGAGAGCTAGCAACCATCTAAAATACACTCACAGTTAAAAACAAGAACCCCAGCTGTAAAACACACTTTGAGCCATTGGAATGAGCCCTACAAGCTCTTGAAACTTCAATCAGAAACAATTTTGCCTTCAAGTTTGGGGACACTCCAATAAAAGTTAGCAGAAACAGCATTGTCACATTCCTGCATCAACAAAGGGATAATAAAAATATCAGATGTATCCCTACACCACAAAACTACACACTTTCAAGGACTACAAAATAAAAATCAATCTGGATGCTGAACGGCAGTCTAAAAGCCAGTAGACAAGGTTCATTGGGTACATCCCTCAACCACTCGCAAAGATCTAATCTACGAATGCTCTTAAAAATAATCTTCTAGGAATCACATCAAGCACCTTGTCTCCAAAACTGGATATTAGACCTTGAGGTCAAATCTCATCATTTTTAATAAGAATTCAGGATCAAGATTTAAACAGCACGTGTAATGAAAAGCATGGAAATTATATCTGTCCCAGAAAGCAGTAACGAAATCCATTGTTAAATGAATATATATTGTAATTCTGAACTCTGCCATGCATGTCTTGGCTTTGCATAAAAAATAATTCATTACTAGACCGTAACACGGTCCTGAGGAGATAAACAGTCTGGGGTTTAGGGTGTCTCTGCCTTACTTCCCCTGATGATGCCAAGAGCTTGAAACATGTACTTCCCTTGCAGACCCAACGCAGATAAAAAACAAACCGAAAACAAAACAGGAGGAAATATTATGTTAGCTGAACAGTATTTATGCATTGCTTTTTTAAAAGATTGATATATTGGTTTATTGTATTGCAATAATCAAATCAAAGTATTAAATGTGGAGGGACCACATCTGCAGGTATGTCTTACTGTGGTCCCTCACCATCCATGGGGAAGGCTACGGGGGATGGCTGCTCCCCAGTGGGGATGACCTCATTTAGGGGTAGCATGCCACTGCTGGGGGCGAAATCGATAGCCAAGCTCAAGTGCATCTACACCAATGCACGCAGCATGGGTGGCAAACAGGAGGAGCTGGAAGTCATTGTGCAGCAGGATAGCTATGACTTAGTCGCCATCACAGAAACATGGTGGGGTGACTCTCATGA
>NW_008795129.1:23877126-23945359 GCF_000699145.1 Aptenodytes forsteri
CGGGATTGTTTAGCCTGGAGAAAAGGAGGCTGAGGGGAGACCTTATCGCTCTTTACAACTACCTGAAAGGAGGTTGTAGCGAGGTGGGTGTCGGTCTCTTCTCCCAAGTAACTAGCGATAGGACGAGAGGAAATGGCCTCAAGTTGTGCCAGGGAGGTTTAGATTGGACATGAGGAAAAATTTCTTTACTGAAAGAGTGGTTAAACATTGGACCAGGCTGCCCGGGGAAGTGGTTGAGCCACCATCCCTGGAAGTATTTAGAAGATGTGTAGATGAGTTGCTTAGGGACATGGTTTAGTGGGCCTGGTGGTGTTGGGTTGACGGTTGGACTCAGTGATCTTAGAGATCTTTTCCAACCTTAATGATTCTATGATTCTATGATTCTGTGACCCCGAGGCTGAAGCTGCCAGCCTCGCATCCCTTGCTTAGGTTCATTTGCTGATTCAGTCAAATACCTGTTATCGTTAGCAGGCAGCGACACTATTTTCTCTCAAAAATGAGTGTCAGTCTAGAACTCTAGGCTATTTTGTGAACTGAAGCTGCTTATTAGTAAGTTTTGAGGTGCTAGATGGCAGTAGAGTGGGGTTTTTTTTAATATTAAAAAGACAATCTAAATAAATAAATAATAAATATAGCTAATGGGCTATATAAAGGTGTCATTAAGAAATGATCAATGCCATTTAATTTTAAGGCAACAAAAATGCACAACCAACTCCAGGAAACTTGCTTTTCGAAGAAAGCGCTCAGATATAAAAGACATAATGAACACCTTCACTGTTTTGGCACTTCGATCCATTACATCTGTTTGTGGATACCAAAAAATATAAAAGAAAAGTTGTGTAATGTGTTTCTCTGCAGCTTTATTTTAGTATAGCCAGATGTCCTACTCCTGTCAAAATATTTACTAGCAAATATTCAGTAGAATCAGAATCAAACCTAAAAGTCTGGTCCAGATCCATAGGTCATCACTCCTTGAAAGATTTTAACTTAGGAGTTAGATACGAGTTTTTTCTGGCATTTTGAAGAAAAATCCATCCCGTTCTCATCTGTCCCCAAGGACTGATCATTTCCCATCACATACTTGGAAGAGGTAAAGCAGCCAGCTTCCACCCCCTGGATGCTGGAGGCGGCTTCTGCAGGGCTCCCAAACTCCAGAGCTCGGGAATAGGCGACAGGGCTGCCCTGAGGCCGCTGCTCCAACAACCCCTTAATGCAGCTTCTTGTTTCATATTCTGGGGATATTATAATTTTTCTGAGTAATCTTTAAATGCAGGGGAGGACTTAGAGTAAGGAGAAAAAACCCAGATATGATGACAACATGGTAATCCATAAACCAGTTAATTTAAATGGGAAATGTGGTAAGGATGAAAATTAAGTTGATGGTATTGAAGTCATCAGCTGTAATTGTTTCTTAATTAATGACATGAAGTTATAAAGCGTGTTACATGGAGCCTTGTCTTAAGGCTGGGGAAAATGGAAAATACAAGGCAGAATTAAGAGTTAGACATGTATTAAGTTACCATAAATGTGGGCTTAAACACAAGGAGAACACAATAGAAGTATTTTTTCCTGTTTCTTTGCATATAGCACTCAAGTCTCAGGGAAAGGGGAGCTCTCCTTCTTGCAATAGCTTGAGTCACATATCTATTACAAAAAAGTTGCATACGAAATTAATGAAATTTTTGTCTGTAACCTTATCTAAATGTGTCTTACTCTTTACCAGATGCCTGGGGGATTTTGTCAGGCTGGCTTCATATCTGGCTCAAGTCCTACATCTTGTCATGCATATCCCCCTATGGCACGTCACAGGAGATAGACGGCATATAAGTGAATGTATAGAAAAAAAATCTACACAGAACTGGAAGACTACTTGAGCAGCCTATGCCTCCATGCTGTAAGGACAACAGCATACCTGTAGATACGAGCTACACAGTGCCTCTCTCACAAAGCAGATGTCCACGTACATATATAGAGAGTTCTTGATTCAGCACAGGAAGAGGTTTGAGAATCATGGAATAAGGTCAATAAGCTTGACTAATGCCTGTGAACCTACTGAGGTTGCTTGAACTTTCTTCATCCATAGGATTCTGTCCAATTTTTAAAAAATCTTAATATTTTAACAAAACTTACTAATGACAAGTAATTCCCAAACCTGCTATGCCTCTATCAGTGAACAGGTAACTAAGAGCACTGCTGGATGGCATACTTTTCATTGCCCCCATTGGTAAAATGACGTGTAATCCAGCTTTCGTATGAATTTGAAGTGATTTTTTGAAACATCCATAAAGGCCAAAGAACTTCATATGGACTCTCAGAAGAGCAAAACAGACAGATCTGGAGCAGTCAGACAGATCTTCAGTTAGCATAAATCAGCACAGGGTGCAACGGCAGAGGATCTCACAAGCTAACTCTGCCTTTTCTCTAGGCAAAATGTGGTAAGCAACCCTTCCTTAAAAGCCTGATAGTTTATGTATGTGCTTTGAGGTGGAAACTTAAAAAAAAATTTATAAAAAGCTTTACTGTAGGGGGGAAATCCTTGTACTGTGTTTTATATTCACGGAACAAAGAAACTCAAACCCACAAGAAAAAAAAAAAGGTCTATATTTATTCTAAATAAGTCACTTTTACTCAGGACAAGCAGTTTCTTCCACAGTTGATATCATCTTTAACTCATTGTTTCTCATCAAATGACTAGTGGTGATAAGAATTTCCTGAGATAATAAGATTCTATTTCTAAGCAGTAAAAATAAGTATTATCAGATGCTACTTGGCATTCAAATTTGCAAGAATGGAAGAAAATTCCTCCACCCAAATATCAAACGTACTCATTTTGGCCACTGTTACGTTATACAAAGGAGCAGGAATTGGAGGCAGCCACTTTCCAGAGTTGCCCAGTCACTCCCGAGACCCTCAGACATACAATGGTCTGAGAGAGAGATGCTGACCATTGAAACAATTCATTTTCTGGCATTACAAGTACCACAATGTCTTATAACTGATTATTTCCTACACGATACCATGTCAACAAAACACTAAGGCCTGGAAAATGAGAGGACGCCAGAATTCAGGTTGCTTGTAAAACTTTCATTTTGACTGCCTTGTAGTTTTTAAGTACATTTTCCTATCTGCTTCCACGAGCAAGGTTCCTCTATTTTTTTAGCATGAATGGACTGTAGTTGTTGAATGAGAACCTATTCCGTATTCTGCTGTTAGTGGTGTGTGAGCCCAGACTTCAAGGACACAGTGTTCCAATACTGCTGAAAAGCCAGAACCATTACAATTCTTTAGGGGCACTTTTACTGAGGGTTGGTTGGTTGGTTTTTTTAACGGTAAGATTTTAACGATAAGGAAGTGTACCACAAGCAATAATTGACAGTGTGAATATTAAGTCCACTTTTGTGGATAAGGAACTGAAATAAAGAGCAGGTAAAAAGCACCCCTGCCATAAATCCAGGTTTGTAGTTACCAGAGTACCTAGCATTACATAGAATATCTATTCAAATATTACTGGATATGGTTTGCATTGACTTCCATCACAGGTGGAAGTGCAGAATACAGAATTTCTGTCCACCCTTGAAATGACTTAACCAGCCTCATGCAGTCATGGCTGAGATAACTTTGTTGATGATGAAACCATCCTTCCCTTCCCCAAATTTCCTCCCCCATTTCATAGACCCCTTCCCACCTCTGCAAAAAAATGAGCCAGGTTTAGGCTCCCACCAGTGCTACCATACTTCTCCCACCTCCTCTGCTCCCCACTCCACTCACATCGTGCTCCCCAGCACCCTCCTCACATCCTGCTGGACATTCAGCAAGAAACCCAGACCACTAGCCCAGCAGAAAATTCTCTGGATTTTTGGTTGTTGGGTTGTTTGTGGATGGTTCAGCAACTGCAGCTGTGAGAGTTCCCCAACTCAGTAATTCAGAGCGATGACCAGACACATGCATGGATGTGCAGCACTAGGGCCACGTTGTCTCACGACTGCTGCAGGACGCGTGGATTTTGCTCCGAGCAGCAGCTGCTGACATCACCTCCCCTTCAGATCATTATGTACTTTGTTTTAACCATCAGGTGCTCTATGCTGTGAACTCTTCAGAGCAGACACCCTCCTTAATGAGGGCTTGGTCAAAATCCAGCAAAGAGCAGACACCACCGCAAACAAACACATAACGAGCAATCAACCAAACTGGCTGCTGGAAGAACAAAGGTGTTTCCTAGTTCATCTTGAGTTTCCTGCTTCAGCCTGAAAATGCAAGTACGTCGTTCAAGTGCTCCTGTTCCTTTTCCTCTGAATGGCCACCAAATCGATGGGGAAATATGAGAATGGAGAGAAAATCACCATCCCAACTGGCCGGTGTATCATGGGAAGGTGCTTATTCAAGCTTTTCAAGACTATAGCGTGAAAGGACTCAGACCTATCCAAGAGCCATCAGTATCCATGACAGTGCCCTACTCCCACTGATAAAGGAGGGGATGTGGAGGGTCAAGGCCACGCATAGACACTATAGTGACTGGAAGGTAAATACTAGAGGAATTCCTAAAGGAAATATGAATTATGGGTAGTACCAGAGAAGCCTCATCCAAAGAGGACACTAGGGTGCCACTCTGAATATAAGTCAGTAAGTCAAAAAGCCAAGAGACTCATGCATTAAGCACTGAAAAGTATTATGTGACTGTGTTGGCATTTATCGGCCATTAGACTTATCAAAGGACCTGAAAGAAAACAAAGAATATGAATGGCTTGTTTGGCACTGCAAACAATTCTGCTATTTTGCAAAGTACAGACAGCTTTGGTGGCACAAACTGACGCGTAAGGACATGATTTCCTACTGGATAATGACAAATCCTGAAGCAAAAACTCTTATCAGAAAATGTCTGGGCTCATTCAGCCATGCAATTATTTTTTCTCTTTGCTTCTTGTTCATCTCAGGGCTGCCACTTTCAGGGCATGTGTTGAAAGCTTAACTGCTTCATAAATGTCAGTGCAAACTTTAACCTATAAAGCCAGGCATTAAAATTTCATGGCACTGGTGTTGAAGGCAGCAGGGTAGTGCAGTTGCAATGGTATGGAGCAGAGACAGCACATGGGATCATCAGAGAGGAATTCAGTGGGGTTGGGAAACCCGTGTTTTACACACTGCCATCCTGTATCATGGATGTGCCACCACTACTGCCGTGTCCCCATTAAGTTTCTACATTTCATGAGGAAATGACAACACAACCTTGCACACTGACATAGCAGCTTCTCCTCTGGCTTCCCAGCCAGGCTGTTCCCGAAAACACTGCCAGCAACTGCGGGGGGCTGCTCCTCACTCCCTGTCTAGCTCCCAGTATTATTTAATTTTTTTTTAACCATATTCACAGAAGCACAGGATAAAGAACAGCTGAGCAAGCAGTAGGCTGGGCAGCAGAAGTGATGCTTCAAGTTATTTCCTTGCATGGGAATGCCTCATGCGAGCACTGGAGTCCTGTGGGAATGATGGATGCCATGCACCAGGAATGCTGCAGTCTTCTGAGCTTGGGGTTTCTTGGAGGTACTGCTGAACACCTTGTTCTGCCACAAGTAGCACAGAAAAAATTACAGCTAATATCTCTCCGTTGTTGTTTCCTAAATGAAAGGCAGGTGAGCTTCTGCCCTGAGGGTTATTGCTGCTGATGGTTTGAAATTGCTGCTGTGAGAGTCGCACACTGCAACAAGCCACCTTGATCAGTGCACTGCACAGCCAGAGACACAACCGTCTGCGGCCGGATTCTGCAGCTGAACCTTCCCTTCAGCAAAACAGCAAGGAAAACAGCGTATCAGCAATATTGCACATCTTGCATACATTCTGTCATCTTAGCAGGGCCTGCCACGGTTTCTGCTCAACCTGGAGCTTCACTCACTTTCTGCTGGCCAGAGGGAGGCAGAGGAGGCTGGGAGCATTGAGGAAGAGCAGGAGGAAACTGTCAGGCTTACAAGACAAGCAGAAGTAACCCACATACCTATAGGATCATGCAATTGGAGACCGCCGTAACAAATTAAAATCAGGGCAGTCATGAAGGATAGAAGGGTAACCTTATTTCCTGCAGCACTTAAGTTTGAGGGCCAGCTGTCTGAGCTCCTGCTCTCCCCTTCCTCACGCAGGCTCTGTCCTGCCTCCTTGCTCCGATTTACTCTGTGCTCATCTACACCTAACCCTGCTGCTCCCCCTTTGCACACCTGCGCTCTGGCAGAGGTCCCCGCCTCGCACCCGCCACCCCTGTGCCCGGAGGAGTGTTACAGAGCACAGGACACAACCGTCAGCTGTGTTAGCTGTGCTCACTTCATTTCTTTCAAAAGCTTAGAAATTGTCCCAAATTTGGGAACAATAACAGGCACACTCCTGACACCACAGCAACTCTGCTGCAAAATTCAGACCCTTTTTATCCAAAACAGCAGGCGGGTACCGTGGCTGCAGGACCGTGGCTCTCTTTGTTTCAAACACAGCAAAACCAACATCCATCTCCCACTCAGCCATGGCTCCACAATTGTTGCTGGAACTTTTTTTTCTTTTTAATTCACCCTGAGGTAAAAATGCATCATGGAATGGAAAATTTCAGCTCAAACAAATTTAAAATGTGGGAAAATTACAAGCTAATGGGAACAGGATCTGAACTAGGGGGTGCTGGACAAGTCTAACTAAACACAGCACCAGCAGCTCTGCCTCTAAAGCATATTTTGACCCACTACGTAATTAGACACAACTCCACAAACAGGAATTATGTAAACCACTCTGCATATATTATTTTCAATAGCCCCAGCCATTGACTGGATACATCTTTCCACCCACATGGATCCAATTACAGAATCGGCACCCAAACTCTCTGGGACAACCAGAAAAGAAAGAAACGAGTAAGCCAAGATCACTGCGAGCACACTCCAACTTAGCTTCATTCGGATGGGCATCACAAACTCGCTTAATTCTTAACAGACTGCTCTAAATGTCTTTATAAAATTTCTTTATCCCCTCAAGTCTGCACCCTTTATCCCACCCTTATTCTTCTACAGAGCAAAATCCGTTACCTGGTGCAAACAGCTCACCTCTTCAAAACAGCCTGCTTAGAGGAAAAAGTAACACTGTCATACAAAGATGTCATAACTATGTATTAAAAAAAACAGAGGAACTGGTCAAGCTGAGTAACGCAATGAGACTGAACTACTTCTCTTCCTGGAAGGCTCATAAACCTGCCCATAAAGGCTATGAACCGGTGTTTTCAAAGATACCAACCCCTTGTATGGCTTGGATTATTTTTCCATGCCAGATGCACACTTAACAGTAATACAAACACTGCAGCTTCTTAATATGCTCTTTTAATACTGCGGCACTTTGTAAGCTATTTCCCTCAACATGTGACTAGTTATGTTTTTAGTAAGCCCATATGAAGAAGAATCCTTCAGTGGCAGTTCGTACAGTACAATGAAGAATTGAAGCGTTAACTATTATCGTTTGGCAGTATGGATAGTGATTACAACACGAAGCCCGAGGATATTTCACCTCCAGACCTGCCACCATCCTGCTGTGTGGAATAAAGTCTGTTCCTAGCAAACTCTCCAAGGGTTTGTGTTGTGAATAGTAAAAGGGATGGTACAGTATACACAACTTCATAAAAAGCACAGAAATACACCTATGTACTACAAAACATTTAGCTTTTCATCAGGTAAATATAGCTTTGTATCCCGTCCACTTTTTAAAAGAGAAAAGCTGCACAAGTGCTTCCACAGAACAGGAACTCGTTAAAAGCAACTTCTTTGGACCACGTTGCACTTGGCCTGATGGAGCTGTAGAGCTTCTTCTCACTGAACACCACCATTCTGTTAGCAAAGACTCCTCTCATCAGTCTGCTGAAGTAGTTCCCTAATTTCTCATCATCTTTCTCCGATTATTCCATATACCTTTCAAGACAAAACCAAGAGAAATGCTCATTTTTTTTCAAAGTGTGTTTTCACAGCAGCTGGAATGGCCCCTCTTCAGTGCTTTACTATGCTATAATCCAAAATTAGGAGCCTGTAATAAAAAATAGCCGTCAGAGATGCCAGTATAGTATACCGCTGGCCTACAAGTCTAGTATTTTGGAAAATCCTAAGCTTTTTGCATTTTTCAAGGTAATTTTTACGATGTTGCTTACACTCAGTCCTAATCTGTTGCTTATAAATACCACACAACAGTGTCTTAAAACGGTGAATCCCATCATTTCAATCAAATCACAAAACAAGTGGCAAATGACAAAGTATACTTAAAAAAGTTATGTCTTCTGCACATTTACAGATTAGAAAAGAATATCTTTTGACCAAGAAAGAAGAAAAAAGCTCATATATCAGAGGAAAATAATCTAAACTTCAATCACATCTAAAGCTCCGTTAGCAGGTTTGTCGTATGATCCTTTTGAATTTCTTGTACACTCAGCAACTAGATCTGATAGTAAACATCAAACCGGGAAGGCAGCTTTTGAAAATCCAGACTCAGCTGGTACAACTCTTTTAAGTCAAGTTCAAAGTAAATTTTGAAGATGAGATAGTGTACTACACCTGAGTGTTTATGACATTCAATAGGAGAAATATGCAGCTCCACACTGCAGTGTACCCTGGATACTCCTTCCTAACTCTCATCTTCTCTGCTTTGCCTCCCCCCTCCGAAATTAACAGAGCAAAATTAATAGAGCTAAGTAACTCATGACAAGTTTAAAGCAACAGCAAGGGAGTTTTACTTTGATGTGCTAAAGTAAGCAATATATAACACACAAAAATCAAGGCAAAACCCACCCTGTCCTGCTGATCAACATTTTACTCTCACTAGAAACTCCAAAAAGCCCCACAGTTTTTGCTCAAATGGACACAGTACAACTCCCCTGTGAGCTCTGCGCTTTCATCCATGAGCAAAACCTATTTCACCTCATTGGCATTCAAGTAATACTGCAAATTGTTACCCTGCAGGCCACTATCCATCTCCTTAAGAGCAGATAAACACTGGAAGCCTTTAAGAGATACGACTCAAGATATTCTTCCTAAAATAACACTCTGTTCTGCTTTTGCTGCTGATGGTAAAACTTTCACGAGTGTCGGCTGGCATAAGAGAATTTTCGGAGTGTACACCAAAAAAAGTCAGAGCTTGTTTGCCATCACTTGATTTCTATCATAAGCAACTTACACTATGTGAGCTACAATAAGAAAATGTTACCTACAGACTTTTTCTGCTGGAAAACTAAATAAACAGAAGGTAAAAGTCACCTGTGCTGTGACACTAGCATATTATTAATAAAGAACGACTTTCAGCAAATCTGCCCTATCACCACACACCGGTGAAAGAAAAGCAGTTCTAACAATTCTCCCAAACCCCTAAGACATACTCCAACAACGACTTACAAATTTTCCATCCGATGATAGTCTATATTATGGAAGATTACCCACTTTCATGCCCCCTGAGTGAAGAATCAACTCTGAGACAGCCAAATTTCTGCCTTTCTCCGAGAAGCAAGCTAAAGCCTGAACCGGGGAAGGATGGGAGCGGCTGCATGGAAATGGAGGATGCTGAGCTTTAGCCATATGCCTTGCACAGCACTCTCCCAGCCCTGCAGCCAGCCCGGGGGCAGCAGTGGTAGGGGCTCATGTCCGAAGTCTTGGACACTGGAACTGGCACTGCTCGGAGCTGGAAGGGAGGGAAGAGTTGCAGCACCAGCCTCTGTGACCCAGTGCCTTCTCCAGCCAGAGGAGACCTCCAGAAAGCAGCACATTTAACAGAGCACAACCCTTTTCTGAAGACAGTATAAATTTAAGCTATGTTTAAAATTGGGACTGACTAGATCATTTCAGTAGAAATTAGGATAAAAGGAGAAGACCTCGTACTTAAACACAAATCCTGTTCACAGGACTACAGATGACTTTCAAACGAGCAACTGGTATATCCCTTGCCAATGTTTCAACATTGGTATGACTGTATTTTGAGCCTACACTGAGGACAAGGGATCTAGTCCTGGATCTGGTCTCTTTATGTCCAAGTGCTGTAAAAAACAAGGAAAAATTACATATTCTACCGTAACCATCTGTCAGCTTTTACAGGAAAACTGGAGCATACTCTTACCTTCACAAATTCTGTCCAATCGCTGCCGCTTGACTTTGTGTTTATCCACAAGTGCCATTCTTGACGGTATTTTGTAACTTTCTGATTCAAAAAGCAAAGCAGTCCCCCAGGAGCTTAGGAAAATTCACAGGAATCGGCATGCATACCGCCACTGTTGATCCTGCAGAGAAACGAAAGGATTCATTAGGATTTCCAGCACATGACGTGAGACCTGCCCGTCCCCAGCAGCAGAGCAGGTTTCTAGAAGGACAGCTGCGAGTTTAGTGCTTCCAACCCCAGCGTCCCACCGGTCACACATTTTATACTGCAAATCAAGCTTACAGCCCCTTTATCTTCCCTGTGAACAGAAAAAACAGCATTGTACACAAGAGCTGCCGAAGTGCTGTATGGCCTTCCCAGTTTTATTTCCGTCTTAAAAATCTATTTCTAGCAGATAAAATTCATTAAGCTATTTTGTAGGCTCACAGACACTGAAAGATTATTAGAGAGTATATAAAAAAGGGAAAGTGGCTTTTGCTCTTCCAGTACTTTCACACACATACACACACACAAACCACTTCCATGTCTTATTTAAGCCTTGCCCTGTAAAAGCCATCAGTGGACCTTGAATTTGCAACTAGACCTTGATACATATTCCAGCTGTCACTGTAGCCTGTCCTTACCTTCATACTTGAAGGGCTAACATTAAACTTTGGGTGCCAGAGCTGTCATTTCTAGCATGCACACTTTTAAATGCCGATGAAATAAAGCAATCCTAAAGCGGTATGTGTAGCTGATTTATAAGAAATGCTCTACAAAAGGACAGCAGCTGCAGGCTTTTCTGCATTTTGGCGACACAGAGGAAGACCCTAAATGGACCCTCTCAGGTCTGATGCTTTTGTTCCTACAGAGAGCCAAAGGTTCATTTAATCCCTGAACACTCCGACCTGAGCTCAGGCTGCAGACCCTGAACGTGCCATTGTGGCACTTTTACCCAACAGCTTTGTTGTAAAATCCAGGTATGAGCTTTTCAAAGCAAGTTCCACAACAGTATTCATGAATCCAGACATACAAAAAAGAGACGCTCATGCTGACAACTGAATTCAAACAATTCAACACTACACGCACTAATTTTTTACTGAGTTATGCTATACTACCAGTGATTCAATATCCTCCTTTATATTTTAAGGTGAAGATAGATGACCCTGACACAAGCTACAAAACCTCCAGGGACGCATCCTGCGCAAGAGGCTTCTGCCCCCCCAAGCCATCCACCACCCTTTTAAGCCTACTTAAAGGTACCAAAAGAGCAGAATTAGTGGAAAGCTGTCATTTCCACAAACAAAGCAAAACACCACCACATTTTTTGAGGCCTTTCAAGGAGAGAAGGGGAAGAGGGAGACAGGCACGAGCGTGAGCACAGCAAGAAATCCTCTCCTGAGTGGCCATCTGTATCACACTGCAAAGTCTCAACCACTCTGCATACAAAGTACTAGAAAGGGTTAAAAAATAAATACATTCTGAAGAGCCAGTAATAATCACAAACTCGGTACCACTTGGTCAAATTCACCCCCAAACAACAAAAACAGCTCCTCTGTGGCCAGTGAATTTTCACACTTCATTATCTGCAAACAAAATTTTCATGACAAACTAAAAAAACGATGGGTTCACATAATATAGGGCACACGAGAAGAAGACATCGCAAACCAGGAAAATCCAGGCTGATGTCCAAAAGTTGACCTTGGGCGACATCTGTAACCTCAACTGCTGCTTCCCCTTCTGTAGAGCAGTGATAGCAACACTTAACCCATCCTCTCGAAACACTTCAGGTTCTTCATATTCACGTAGTCCGGTCAGGCGTTTCTACCTTGCATTTTATTCCTCTGCAACAGCGTATGGCTCTCCTAAAAACACGCCAGTGAAGCAATAACTTCCCAGAAAACACAGTTAACAAACGCAATAGGCGAGGCTGAGCATGCGAGGGGTAAAGGCTCTAACAAAGCCGTTGCATACCGAGATGACAATTTCATGGAGATTATTGTTATTATTATAAATGCTTATCAATTATGCATCACATTGATAGTTAATTTATAAAAGGAAAAGGGTTGTGTTGGTACAACTGAATTCTGACTAAGAGAAGATAGGCGATTTCCTGGTAGTTAATGGCCAATTTCCCAGCAGCGCAACTGCAGCATAATCTCTGAGATTTATAGCAATAATTAATTGATTTTTTTTAAACACAGGGATGCTAAAGAGCACGATTCCCACTCACATTAATAATTAATGCAATATTCTAAAAGAAGCAGAAAACTTCCATTCCAGAGGCAGAAGCTTGCTACAGTCAAAATATTTCTTACAACAAAAATTAAACTGTTAGTGTAGCTAAAGCCAGAGTAGCTAACAGCATTTCTATGATCAGCATTTAAAAGTATACACATGAATTTTTACCTCTATTACATCCCACTCCACTTTCAGGGAGAAGTACCAGGTTATAAAAAAGTCATGTCAGGAGAGAAAAAGTTAGCATTTTGTTCTGAAAATGCTCAAATGGTTCATTATGTTGGGGTTGCAACTCTTTTCCCCTTTTTTCCCCAATCAAAATCAATATGCAAAGTGTATTTAATTTTGACAGAGTGCATTTTCTGATGGATGAATGCTTCCATTAAAGTTCTTTTCTCCTGCCATCTCAACTCCCTGCATTACTCCCTGGAGGAAAACTTTCTACAAAAGAAACTAATAACAATCAAAGAAATTACTGCTCATATTATCAGAATCCTGCACAGCTTAATGTAATGAACTCCTTCCTAATGATGTTAACTATTCCATCTTTGTTTGACAGGTGTCCATAATGATATCAACCAGCAATAAAAGCCCAACTCAGAAGACTTATTAAAAATGTGGCAGAAGCTGCCGAGCAGGATTTGGCAGGGATGGATAAAATGGAGAAAAGCAGATGCGCGGGGCACAGAAACAAGTGGATGCTCCCCAGCCTTCATATGAAGCTGTAATTAAGAAAGCAGTTCTTTCATTTGTGGGATGGAGGACGCAATTAGTTGTGCACCCAACTTCAATCTATCCTCAATGATTTCTACGTCCAACACAACCTCAAAACAATTGCAAGGCTAAATGTCCCCCACAATAAAATAAATACAATCAGGCTAGGCAGAACAAAAATCATGGTCAGCAATTAAAATACAAGAAAACCTCATTGTATAAGGAAATTTGAGAGAGAGAGGCGCACGCACGAAAATTTTACTTCATCTTCAGCAAGATTAGGAAACAAGTGAAGTGATTTGCATACAGTAATTGCATGGCCATGTTAGCCTCCAACAGTGTCTTTCAAAATGTAAATTTTCTTGAAAATCCTCGGACACGATGATAGCCCTGTAGTTATTTATTTAAAGAAGGAACATATTTAAATGCAATGTTTTAGGAAAAAAACAATCCTGACGTAACACATTTAAATAGCTTCTTAGTACTGCCCGTTAAATACCACAATCCATGAGCCAGAAAATGAGAGCAGAGAAAGCTGTATTAGGGCTTATTTTTCCTGCTTTCAATGGAAAACAAAGCAAAGGTGATTTTCCAAAATAAAATGCACCGTTAGACAAAAAGAAGAGAAAGGTGACTTCACAAAGAACGTGTTGTCTTCTAAGCTCTCTCTCCGCTAGCACTGTTTTATCATCTTTTCACAGCACACGTAGGTGTGCTGTGAAACACAGTGCCAGGAACACGGGCAACATCTATTTTAGAGCATCCATGGCAGGCATCACCATCAAACCACAGCGGCACCCAGCAGGTGACTAAGAGCCACCGCTCTGTACAAAACCGTGTCTCACACATTCCCTCTCTGTGCACAGCCCTGGGAAAGTGGAATGGTGTTCCCTACACCCCGTTTTGCAACGAGCCGAAGCTGATGCAAGCACACAGCCCCACTGCAGCACCACAGGCTTTGGTAAGCATCGTGAAACCGCCCCTGTGAGTCCTGCCCAAAATGCAGCTCATCGGCTAGGATGCAATAAAACTGCGATTGCTGCCTTTTGAGGTGTGAATGAACAAGTGGCACAAACACACCACTTCTCCCAATGAATACACGGTCGTAGGTTAAGTGGGACTCCTCTTTAACTTCAAATACAAGCATCTTTCTAAACAAAAAAAGCATGCACACACTCCCAGACCCTTAGTGGAGTCAGAAACCTGTTGCTCACAATTTCCGACTACATTTTCTACCCTCTATGAAATATGGCATCAACAAAATGGAGATTCCCTACTACAGAAAACTCCTAGCTCCACAAACTGCAAAAGCTCCCATTTCCAAACAGCAAAGGAAAATTTTTGTGCCTCCTCACATCTAAACTGGGTTTCCACATGTACAACTCCTTACTTAAACAAGGGAAAATCCAGTCCAAATGTTTTGATCGATATCGTCGGACATTTCTTAGGCTCTCGGGAAAGGAGAGGTTCCCGGAAAAGGTTTTATACTTGTGATTACTGCAGAACATCAGTCCTCTCAGCTGGAAGCAGACCAGGATGCCCAAGCGGTCCATAATCATGAAGTTAGTATCTGCCGATGCCAAGGGCAAGTCTCCCTGCAGCCTCCTTTGTGTTAAGGTCCAGTTTTCCAAAACTTGGTCACACTTGAATTGAGATTTCAATGCAAGAACAGCCCTCAGAGCTGTGAACTGTTTAAGCTCTGCATTAGCATCACCGTATGTTAACTATTCTGAACTAGCTGGCCATTTCCATGGCTGACCATTTCAGACGTCAGCAGCTGCCGTGGGGAGGGCAGGAGGGGCTGAGAAGCGGAGTTCGGTGCAAGAAAGGAAATGCGGAGAAAAGAAAGGAGGAGACACACAGAGATAATGACAGGGGAGGGAAGCGGACAAAGGAGACAGCACAATGCAGGAGGAACACTTTGCGAACACTGTGTCATCCTTCCTCCCTATGCTGGCGGCACATCCTTAAGTGGGATGCCCAGCTCAGCCCCCATCATCTTCTCCTCTCTCTAAAGCCCTGGCATGACCACAGGGGAGGAGGGAAGCGCATGGAAGGGAAGGGACAGACAACACGATCCTTCTTGAGATTCCTTTTTTGGATGTTTTCTTTTAAACAACAATAAAACAACATGGGGAACTCGCAGTGTCAAGACACCATTAAGTCTGATAGCCCAGCAGGAACCAAAAATGGATTAAACATTGATATGGGTAGTGAGAACATAGATGTTCATTAGCCAAAAAAAAAAAAGTAGGGTGTTTTTTTTTTTTTTTTAAAAATGCCTGAGGGATGTAAACCCTCACACTTGGGAAGAGGAATCACACAGTTTCTGTGTGGCCAATGTTTGGACTTCTCCTGCTCCATTAAATGCTCTCAGCCATTGCATGGGAAATAGGATGCTGGGGAACAAAAAACAGGATTTTTCCTAATTTCTGGAAGAACTACCTTGGCTGTAAATCAAACCTCAGTGCCAGGCTCCCAACAGCCTGCATCCCTCCCATGGACCCTCAGCACCCTCAAAACAGTGAGGACAGGACTCTCGCTACAAAACCGTTGTTAATTAGGTTTAATGCTTTTACTAGTTATTAGTATGACTTTGCTGCTGCAGAGCATTCAGCGGTATTTTGCATTAAGACCCCTCCATGGGAAGGACTGGACGACGACGCAGGTGGCAATAAGCGCTTTTTGGCTAGGTGACTTGCTTGTTTTCTGCCCAGAAACTTAACAATCAAAGTCTTGCCCCTCCACTGCCTACCTGGTGCCTTCCCCTGAAAACTGCTGGGGAAAGTGAACTCACTGGGTGCTGCAGCCTGGCAGAGAAAGCAGTAATGCAGCAGGTTAAATGTGCTTCACGGGGAGCCGGCACTCCCACGTTAGCACCTGCTGATGGCAAATAAAGAGCTCTTCTATTCCTCACTCCACAGAAACGGAGAGTAACATGCTGTAGGAGTCTTGCGCTGAAGAACTGGTAACAATTTTGAGGAACTTGCTATTATATGAGTGAACAAAATGTACCATAACGGCATATGAGCCTGCACATCTGTTGCTAAATTAAACACGCTACATAATGATGCAGACCACATCTTAAAACATTATGCAACAAGACACAGACTGTGCTAAAATAATAAGGCTTCAAAGACGACACAGAGGGCCTGATCCTGCATTCCTTTCAGTCCTTGAAAGTCACAGCGAGTATCCCTCATCAATTCTACTCCATCAAAGCTACTTGTTGACTCGCTAAAAGAAGAATCACAATTTTATATATATACATGCCCTTCAAAGGAAAAAAAGACATATGGGTTTGTAGCATTTTCCTTCCTCTCTATGCATAAAGCATGAGAGAGGTTTTTGTTTGGATCTGTATTTTTTTTTAAAGTTTCTTTAAGAATCGTATTTCAGGTTACAAACTGTGCTCCAGACCAGGTTCTCGGTAGCCAGAAAGATGTTATGAAGACCTACCGAAATGACAATATTCAAGTTGCCACAATAGCCATGGTACAAAAGAGAGGGGAGTGAGATACCTATTTTATTTTTCAACTTTTTTTGTCCAATTTTATTTTCCAACATTAGTCACTAGTTCTTGGCTTTGAGAAAAGAAGATCCGGGCATGGTCCCTTGTCAGGTAGTAACAGCCCTCCACAGATCCTCTGTGAGTTTTCAAGTAAAACTAGGAAATACCAGAACTGGCACTCCTTTCATTCCTAAAGCTAAAATACAAACAAGCAACCCAAACAGACAGCAAGAAAATTGCTTTAAAGAAAATAACTGTCATCTCTCTTTCTGGCATCAGAAGTGAAGCCGGTCGATGCTCTGCTTATGCTGCACCGATAGCCTTCAGGGGCCTGGTGGTGGGCAAAACAATAACCAGGAGCTGAACCCAAATTATCCACTTAGCTTCGAGAGCGCCTAATCCATCTGCTAATTAATCATGGGCCTCCTTCAGCCTCTCTTATCTTGTTTTTCTAAGTATCTGACGCTGATAACATGCACACTGATATTGCTACAGCACATAACTGGCTGGGAAACTACCCTTAACTTTTCAAATAAAACAAGAGGAAATGATATATAAACAATCTTACAGTCTCCAAAGGTCCCTGCCATACTGAAAAATAAAATCTCATTCTACATTTTGCCAGAGTTCTTTACATTACTTGTTACTCATTTTCACTAATCGCAAAGACTAATGCTGGAGCGAGGTGAACCCTGGCTGTTTGCACATCTGGATAACAAAAGCTCTCCTCTACTCAGGCCGTTATTTGCTCCTGTACCAAAATCAGCACAGCCAAATTAGAAACCCCAAGAAAAATGACTATTTGCTGGTTTGTCAGATGAGTTATGCAGTTACTTGGCCATTAGAGGGCATTTTATACTGCAGAGTGAAGTGCCAGCACGCAGCCTGTGAACAGCATCACTAACCCCCATATGGAGCTGCTGGAGAACAGTTTCTGTCTACTCTCATTTAGTAATTGCCACTTTTCAACATTTCCATACGCTGTATATAGGTGAGCAAGCAAGAGCAAGGACAAGAGGAAAATAAGATGAAATAGCTATGAAAAAAAGTCCTGGTTAAATAAACACTTTGGTGCGCAGCTATTGTTGCTTCCAAGGTTTGGTTTTGTTCAGTTCAGTTCTTCCCTGCCACTAACTCCAACACAGCAAGCTTCATCCTTTTCACTCTCACAAACAGCAGTTTATGTTTTAAGTTTTGAAAATGATTAACCGAGAAAAACTGTAAATTGTGCCACGGCACCACTACCTGTCTCCGGAGCTAGAGGGGAGAGCTCATCCTTCTCTGGAGCTGGACAAAGGCAAATCCAGCTTCCTCACTGCCAAGAGGTAGGACATGGCCACTTACCTTCAGATGTCTCCTTCTAGTTACTACTATACTGCTAAATGTGAACTTTAAACCGTTTTCAGCTTCTGCTGGCTAGGAAACCACAAAAAGCCACCCACTTCCCTGCTTCGGTGGTTTTCCTCTCTCCATCTAAATACAAATCAAATTAGGAAAGAGACAGATATCTCACTATACATCTCCAAATATACGTATGTTTGTAATCAGGGTGGCCAAACTTCCTGAGTACGAGCTGCATACCAAAATCTTCATGTGGTTGGGAGCCACATCCTCCCAACCTCTGTGTCCCCCGCCCACCACACACGCACCCCGCGCCCCCCTGTAAACCCTCGCATTTCTCCCGTCCCCCTGACTCTGTGCTGCCGATCTGCCAAGCCCACTTCCCTCGCTGGTCTCCGACCAAAAGCGCAGGGCTGGCAGAGGCAGTGGCTGCGTTTTGCAGTGCACTACAGCAGCACCCAGCGCTCCTGCCTTGCAGGATTTGATTAAACATCTGTACGTAATATATACTGCCACAATACTCACAACTTACTCCTGAATTCCTCCTTAACAGAAAGTTCAAAACAGCAAGCGCAGCAATAGCAAGACTACCAAAAGGACCCTGGATATCAACGCTTTCCTTTGGGTGCCCATGCTAGAAGACCAACACTAAAACCAAGACCACCTGTCTTTGTAACTCTTGCAAGTCCTTGGCTCTGTATCACTCCTAAATAAAAGAAGTAATAAAAGAAGCAACTAGATGACTGCATCCTCACAAGCAAACACATGGAATACTCAGGGAGTACAGTGCTTCCTTATTCTGCGCCATCTCCGCCTGGCAGTCTGTCTGCAAAGGCACCCCACTCCTGCGGCAGCTCCCACCTCGTATCCTGAGTTATAAGCAGGCGCTGCTGCATCAGCGGGTTGACATAAGACAAGAACATGATGGCACCCTCATCCCTGCCAGTACAGCCCACCTACAGACCTACAGGACGTACAACTGAAGTGGCTCCAAGTCTGGAATACTGACCTTCACTTGTAATTTCTTAATTCTTCCATAATCAGGATCAGACAATTAAATCTTACATGAAGACCCGTGTGGCTCTTCACAGCAGTGACACAGGACGTTCTCCTTGGGCCCTGCTCCACAGTGACCAAACACTACTGCAGGACAACGGCTATGTATCGTGGAAGGTACCTTGGTGGCCTCAGCCCAGTTCCTTAGGGGACACATGCCCATATCCCAGGGAAGATCACAGTGGTGCACACCAGCCCACACCTTCATGCCTCAGTTGACGGTCAGAGGAGGAACTGTAAGCACTGCCTGGCAGGAGACTCCACCATTCACTCAGGATGGACCTAGCTCACCTGAAGAGCAGAGGTGAAGCCCCTCATGCCCCAGCTGCACCATGGTCCAATGGATCAGGAGACTCAGCCCCCCACTAGCACACCAAATTCCCCCATAGGGCACAAACTCCCTGTGTTTCTCATTATATCACAGATATCAAGCTTTTTTTCTGTCAGATCTCCCAGAGCCTGTCCTGGGAGCTCTGCCTGGACTGGGAACAGCGAAAGGAGCAGTGACACTCTTCTACCTCCAGGAAATCTTTGGAGTTATAATTTGCCCTTATCTTAGTGCTTATATTTACAAGCCACTCTTAAATAAAAAGTCCTCATCTGCATTGACTTACTTAGCAACATGAAATAAAATAGCCTGAAGCTATTCATGTTGCTTAACGTACTTTTTTTTTATGTAGATGATGCTCTGTGTAAAGGAATATTCAAAGGGGAAAACTGTGTTTTGTTTGTAACACTTATTACTATCACCGAAGAAAATATGTTCTAACAAGTCTCCGAAGGGGGAAACACATGTAATACCTTTAACAGCTCAGCTAATTCATCTTTTGCTGCCCGACTGCTGGCGAAATCTCAAATGGAAAGTCTCAGAATGGAAATGTGGAAAACCCTGTTTCTTGTAGTCCAAGATCTGTTCCCACTATACAACCTCTTTCCATCAGAGTGAGTCCTGTTAGTTTTCAGCACATAGCAGCTTTACTCTACAAAAAAAAAAAAAGAGTTCAAGAGTTCAAGGCTACGTCTCCATTCAGGCGTACACCCACAATGCAAACCGGCCTCTCTGTCCTGTGCTGAAGGCATTCCTCTCCCCACCACCTACCTACAAAAGGGCCTTGTCTGAGGGAAATGAGAAATGAAGGAAGGAGCAGGATGCTAAGAACCGTGGAGAGAAGGAGAGTCCAGACAGGTGTTGGGGCATCGAGGACCAAGGAGAGCTTGGATCAAGAAACGGGTCAGGGATGAGGATAGAGGGTGGCTTTTGGAGTAAGCAAGGGTCTGGGGAGCCCTGACAGACCATCCTGCCCTTGGGGCTCCCCTCATGCAAAACTCATGCTCCAGACAACACCAAGCCCCATGGAGTCAGGCGTAAGTGCAGGTCAGGATGGAAATGTGTGAGTGTTCCCATGAAATCCCATGGGAAAGAGCTCGGAGGGACATGGGGCGGCTCTGGGACGGCTCACCTGTGAAACGCTGCCTCCTCCCCGCTCCTCCCATCCCTTCACCCCTGTCTCTCCCTCTGCATCTCGCCTTTGCTGCTCTTCCAGCATTGCTTACGTGGTTTAATTTCCAGAGGAGTGAAAGGAGAGGGAAGGAGGGAGCCAAGTGAGCGGAGAGAGGTTTAGATAACAGTAATAAATAAGATTAAATAATTCTCCCGCCACTAACCTTTAGCGGTAAGTCAGAGTATCCTCTGCAACCACCACAGGTTTGCATAATCTACACATCTTTCTTGTAAGCCTTGCCAGCTTGCTGTAGCAAGGCTATTTTGGGATTTAACAACACTCAGGTTATTGACCTAAATTTATACAGGCTCATCTGGAGCCATAACGGTCCATTGTGTGCTGAGGCCTGCTCGGGACGCCTTAATACACAGATTATTGATGCAATGAACTGTGACGGCTCCTATAGAGCTGTTATGGTTTATTGTAGCAACACCTACTCGGGGTCCCTTTAATGCGCAGATCGGTGACACAATAGACAGAAACGGCTACTACTTGGGGATGCATTATCCCACGGATCACTGACATGACAGACCGCAATGGCTCCAGCCTCCTGCCTTAATGCAGCAAGCAGGCAAACACGCCGAAACCCCAGGTTCCCAAATCCTGGGGAGCTGTGGGTGGATGGCTGAGAGGTGAGGGGCCTGGCGGTGCAGGGACGCTGTCCCCCTACCCACCCAAACCGTCCGGCTCCGAGAGGTGACATTTGCAGAAAGCAGTTTGCTACTGAAAATAAGGATTTATAATGAAAGCCCTGGCGGGACCAAAGTTTTAGCAAGAACAGCCACAGGCCTGCATTATAGATCAAGGCTAAAATCCTGTATGAGAAATACATGGAAATTAGCCAGAAAAAATCAGGGTCCAATTTTCAGCATAAAAAAAGGAAAGGAAAACATTTTATGTTCCAAAAGAACACGAAGAAAGCGAGTGCAATAGTGCACCAATATCTACATTTCTCCCTTCTTTTCCTCTTGAAGAACAAAAATAATCTTAAGAGGCTGAAAGCTAAGCACAGTTTAAAGAAAGTCCCTTGTGTAGGGAGACCTCAGGCTGAGAAAAGGAAAATTAAAACATTAACACTAACCAAGTATTCGCAGCCTCCTCACAAACAGCAGCAAACAGTACAAAAAGCTGCAGCTGGCTTTCCACTATCGCGTGCATCTTCCCCACTATTTACCAGGAGCTTTTTTTAACATTGGTGACACTTCACATTCAAAACTGCAGCTAAAAATAACTGTTGGTCCTCCCATTTTAACCCTGCAAATTCCCTCTCCTCCTTTCCACCTCCCCGCACGCCTGCTGGTCTCTGTCCCGCTCCTCCTGCCCCGCCATCAGCTGTGGGGTGATGGAGGGGTGAGGGGGGCGGCTGCCTGGCCACAAGCCTGGAGTTCCCACTGGCGCCCCAGGACCTCACCCGACCCCAGGAGCATCCCTCTCTCATTTCTTCCCAAAGCTGGTAGCAGGCTTTATTTGCAAGAATAAAGGCAATGGGTCTGTTCCGTATCTTAATTTCCCTTCCCACCTGCTTTTGCAGATGACATGAGTCTAATGCTTTAAAAAAACACACCCAACACAAATGTTTTCTCTATGGCCTTAAACCCTGCAATCAGCAGCTCAACCAGGAGTGTAGAGAAAGAAATTCCTTTGTTATCCTGTAGCTACTTAAATGCTGAACCTTCAAAACCTCCTCAGGAAATAGGCCTGGTGAATGGCTGCCGCTACTACAAGGAGCCCTGCACAAGAGAGACTCGAAAATCAATATCCTTCACCCAACTTATCAAATTTACCGAGGACATTTATACAGTATAATTAAATAGAAAAGAGATACAAATACAGAAGAGTATTTGCACGGCACTGCATAGCAATTGCATTATCTCTGGAACAGAGGGCACTTTGACAAAAAGGAGGGGAAAACACCATATATCAACCAAAGAAGCCACAAGGAGCATGGGGAAGGTCTCTGCTCTCAATGCTCACAGGGAATGTTTAACACGTAAGTAAAGACAGATGCAGAATATACATCAGCATGTATACCTAAGGCATTTCTGCAGGTCCTGTTCAGTCAGCCAAAACGATGCCATCAGAATTACGCCGGTGATGAATATGGTCCAAAACACCCAGTCGCCTCTCAGACTCGTGTAGGGTCTCCCAACACATGTCGGGGCACTTACCCTTCGCTGGTGTGGAAGCAAAGCAGGCACTATTATGTTGCTTTTCAGCATATGAATGTACCAAGTAAAATCGATTTTGCCCAGTAATCCACCTGGTAAGTCAGTGATGTTTTCCACAACCAGCAGCCGTCTCTCCAGACTCACAAGATAAAATCTTCTATGCAAGGTTAAACCTGGGAAAGGCTGACTGCCAGCGCAGGGCAAACTAAAACACCGCGGATAAAGGCAAACTAGATTATCTGGCTATTTGTTAAACAATTCTTCTCACAAGGGTTGTGTTACAAGTGTGCTTTGTGAATGCTCCTTGCTTTCAGGTAGAGCCAAAGAAGCTGTCTCCTTGCTGAAAGTCCCTACAAGCAGCACATTGCTGTAGATGCGACATCTCTCTTGCCATGTTGACCTCAAAATTCAGAATAGCTCAGCACGGTGCTGGACACACGCTCAGGTCTGAGTGCTGGTGAGTGAAAGCCAGACATGTTTGCAAAAGGCGCCCAACTACAGGCTTTCTTCCACTTCATACTCATGGGGAAGAGTGAGCATCAGGTTAAAGGCTTCTTTGTTGCCTCTCTCGTGTCTTGATTTGTTAATGTGAATCACACTCCACTCTATTTTGAGCAATCCTTTATTAAAAATGCCTGTGAGTAATTTTCTCTAAACTTGAAACTATAAAAATGGTAATGTTTGGGTAATACTCAGGAATTTTTAAGATTTTGCATACTTCCCTTTTTAATTGAACAGGAAAAGGAGGGTAACCTGACCCACAGAAAGAGCTTTTTTTTCCCTTATTTGTCCTGCACAGACCCACTGCTCTGGATAGAAATCACAACTCATGGAGTAAAACTTCTGAACATACTCCACTAAATACATATGGAGAGTGAAAGAAAAAACAAATAGAAAAGAAAAAATCTCTTTAGGGAAAGGCCAAAAACCCAACAGGTGACAAGCTGGGAATCTCTATCAACCTACATTCAGCATGGTATTAAAAAAAGAGTCTACAAAGGTAATTCCATTACCTTTAAATTAACATATATCCCTTTCCAGGTGGCATAACTCAATAACTAAAAATCATATTGGAATTTCTTCGTACCTCCAATGTCCCCCACCTGAAACCAAAAGAAGAGTGAAAGACTTACTCTCCAACCTGAATGCCACTAACCCAGGTACACAAGCTGTGCACCACACAGCGCAGCAAATCAGCTAGCCCTCAGGCACCACAGTTGCACTTTTTCCATCCCAGACATGGATACACCTCGCCCTGTTGATGCCACCAGATGAGACACTACTACTGCAATGCCAACTTTGGAAAAAGGCTCTTCACCAACATGCCAAGGTCTCAGACGAATTCACGGCATGCACACCAGCCTGCCTCCACACTTCTCTCCTCCATTACCTCACTCCAGAGCTTGTTCCCATGGTCTCCATGCAGGACTGGCAGAAGAAAGCAGGCACTGGCCAGAAGAGCCAGCAGAGAAACTTCCTTCAGCTGTCTCCTGGATGAACTAGGCAGTAATCTCTGAACTAGAGAATAATCTTTGATATTCTTAGACACACAAGTCATGCTCAGACTTGCATGTCCGTTGGCCCAAAGCAAATTAAAAGACGGCAGGAATGAGGAAGCTTTACTGCTCATTCCCACCACATTTACTTCCCAAACTGCTTCAATTCCTTCACAGATCCCACCCAGCACCATCCGCAGCAGCAGATCTAGAGATGCGGCAGGGAAGACATGGCAAAAACGCAACACCCAGGTGATATCCAAGCAGAGCAGCCTGGGACGGAGCTGAGATCACTTTGACTCCGTTGAGCAGGACCAAGACCCATGGGGCAGCAGAGGAGGAGGCACCAGCAGGTGCCAGGATGGCTCCAGCTATGCAGGGAGTGCTGAAGGGAAACCACACTGGTGGTTTCCTCAGCTCCAACCTCAGCTCCGGCACTGCCACCCTTTTACTGTTTGAGCTTGGAGGTGACCCCAAGACCCCTTTCATTCTGCTCAACCACCACAAACAGGGATAATAAGGGCGATGGACTTACTGCTCCAGCTGTGGGGTTGCAAGTCCAACCTGTGTGAGGACTGCTAGGGAAAATATTATAAAGGGAAACTCATTTCCCCCGGGCTGCCTGATAGAGCCCATCAGAGGAAACATCTGCCATCCTTCGCAGAGGACAAAAATGAGGAGGAAGTGGTTGGTCCATCCAGAGAAAAGAAAGTCACATACATTAAAGGCACGTGGATCCTGACCAAAGCGGGAGACCCACTTCTGCAGGCGGGTCTCAGCAAAACAGGTTAAAAAAGCAGTTTTATAGACTGCCGAGTATGAAAACGGCAGCAGCCCACTTGATGAGGTCAGGGACTGAAGTGGCCTACGGTACTCGTAAGAGAAAACATCTGTTCGTGTTAAAAGGTCAGCAGGAAATGAATGCTATTTACTTTGTCCTTATTGGTTAGGCCACCACTCCTCGAAAGAGAACCACACATGGCTTAACTTAGCAGCGTTCACGAAACAACGAAAGCCCCGTGGCAGCCGTCCCACTGGCTGCCCACCTTCAAGGCCCCTCGGTGCACCCAGGAACCCCCCAAGCGATCCTCAGGAGAGGGCTGAGGGTGGCCTTCCCCTCACAGGGCCACCGCAGGCAGTCCCCCAGGGAGCCTCCCGCCGGCTCCCTCCCTCCTCACAGGCCACCACCCCGCACGCTTCAGGGGGCGGAAAAAAATCCTTCGTGCCGCCTCAGGAACAAGCCGTTAAAATAAATCCGTCAACATAAAGGCGAAAAAACAAGAAGTTTCTTCTGAAAAACAGGAAGCGTTAGGTACATAACAGCTTAAAATAGCGCCTGCTTGATTTGTTGACAAAATGTGGGTCCCAAGGGGTTGTGCCTTTTTATTATTTTTATTTTTTTTTGTGAACAGCCAGGCTCACCTCCACGGCTGCCCAGCGGCCCGCCTGCCCTCCGGCAGCAGGCTGGCGCTGCTCCCCCTCACCGCTCCGCCGGCCGGGCCAGGCCGTCAGGAGAAGGTTGATGGCGGCAGGCCCGGCCATGCTTCCTGTGAGCAGTGCGGGGGCTCCCACAGGAAACCCTGACAGAAAACAACCACCAGTGTGAATCAGGGCTTGCTCGAATAAACAGAGGGAATATTTAAGGCTGGTGCCCCCTCGTTAAAACTCAGTCTGAAGTTTTAAGTGCGTAGGAAACCAGTTTCAAACTTTCCCTCACTGGCTCCCCAGCCGGCTCTTTATGCGTAGGAAAGCGCAGCGTTGGCCAGGCAGGACGAGCCACTGATGCCTAAGGACAAGCTTAAAATTATAAGGCTCTGATCCCAAGCCCTATTTCTACAAAAAGTTCACAACCAAGACATTACAGGACGGCGTCTTCTGCAGAACAGAAGAGGGAGGAAATTTTACGCTCCAGCTTTCCGTCAAGGTTGTATGACATTTTCCTATTGCTCAGTAACTCCCCAGTTTGGTCTCTGCCTCTCCTTCCCCACAATGCACCCTGCCCTCCTGATTCAGTTTGCAGAGGTGGAAAGCAGCACCTTTTTTTGTCTTAATTTAAAAAAAAAAAAAATTAAAACAAGAACAACACTCTCAGATGATCTAATGTAGACTAAAATGACTGTACTGAAGAGCAGGCCAAGATACTATCCCTTTCCACAAACCTTGGTCTACAGACCAAGTCTGTCCGCGAGTCCTGCCTGCCTGCCATCTCCTCACACCATGCAACACACCACACCAGACACGAAGGGGCCCCTATCGTGCATAGCTAATTATTGGACCACATTAAATTATTACTCAAATTAAGATTTGTGGGTTTTCCCCTAGCCTAACAATACGCCTTTGACAGCAGCATTGCAAATACACTAGAGTAGGAGCAGCAGTCTAGCTCCATGTGCAATTAGGCCAGCATGTGGATCTTATTGCTCCTAAGGACTCTTATTTGATTTCCCGCACCACCAACTGGTGAGAAGTTTTCAAGTCTAAATACAGAAGAATTAGATCACTCTTTGGGGTGGTCGCATCTGGGGTTGGAAAACCAGATGGAGCGCGTTTTTCCGAGTCCTTTGTAATTGAACCAGCACACAAAGTTGCTAGGAAGCAGGCAAATACAATCACTGCTTTGGGGCAGCCTGCAGCAGAGTCGGTGCTGTGTCTGCCAACACTCGTAGACACCATCTTAAGTGCTAGCAGGGAAAAATGGTCTCGTGGGCTGGGGTTTATAAAATATCATCGTGAACGTGGACCTACTGCAAGCATGCAGGAGCTCTGTGACTTCTGAACATAAACACCTGCACCCACAGTCTTCTCACGGTGCCACCCAAGAAACATGGGAGATGGATGATTTCTTCAGTTCCCTAAAAATGCAAAGCTCGCAAGAGTAGGCTGTGAAACTGGGGAATGAAGGGAAGAGAGAGGGAGAGGAGGAGGGAGCAATAAGGAAGCTTCAGCATTTCAAAGCACAGAAAACCAACCGAGTACAGAGATGGCCACCACACGTACCATTGTGTCTTGCAGGCTGGACGGAGCCTGTGATGGGATAAGCCGCCTCTGGAGTGGCCAGCCATCATCACTACAGCCAGCTACAGTCGCCGCTGAAGACATTTGCTTCTGGCAAGGCCATCCTGCAGAGCTTCAGGAGTGCCTCCTACCAGCAAGTGTCCGCCCTGGCTCTGCATGCAGCATCAGATATACCCACAGATCATTCCCTAAGTGGGGACTGAGCTATGAACGCTTTCCTTCCTGGGGACCAGGAAGGTGCATCTGACAGAGCACAGGACGGTCATAAGTCTTTCCTAATCAAAACATGCTTTGTAGACTGAAGAGAGTGAGGGATGAAGTGGTTTTAATCAAAGTTTGGCCAGCAGCATTGCATACGCACACAGAGATATACAGACTAATAGGACATGTATCTCCGCAGCTACCTAGGACCTGTCTGGGAATCCACACCTCCACTACATCTAATAGGATGAACAACAACTTCTTGCATTGCTCCACCATTTCCAGAGAGGTGAATGGAGAAAAACAGCTGAAGGAACCCATCCAAATTTTCTGATTTTCTCCATTTCATTTCAGCCATTTAATATGTACCAGCACGGCAGTGTCCTGCCCTGCTTGGCTATTTGGAGTGATGGCTGCAGGAACGTGCAAGCCAACAGCTATGCTGGAGAGCAGCGTCTGCTGCTTGTGAATCCTCGGCACTTCTTCACGCCTCTCCTCTGCACAGGGGCAGGAGTCTGGTGGTCCAGGAGCTACTCTGAATACCTGTGTCAGCCCTGAGCTGATTTCTTCCCTGGAGCCAAACACTGTTGGTATGGACTGCTCCAAAACAGCACAGACTTTGCCAGGGAATGGCCGCTTTAGAGACAGAAAAGGCATCTATTTTCCCTCGTGCTTAACCATGTGCTGGGTTTAAAAACCTGTGGGTTTAAAGTCCTCCTTATCAGCAGCTAACACAGAGCACGGCTCCCCATGACGCAGGAAGCGTACCGAAACCCCACTTTCCTTTCCTGCTTTTTTCCCCCGTTCCTTGGAACTCAGAACATGCAATAATAAAGTCACAAGTCAAACCATGATAATGAGGCGAAGAGAAATTTCTCCACCAAGTGCTGAGTTTGCAACTGGAGGAGCACTAGCAACCGGCAGCTGCCCGTGTGGCATCCCTTGGGCACGGACAGCGGGCAGGTGGCGAAGGAGGGCTGCGCCTGCTCCTCTGACCAAACATCCTCAAGGCACAGCATTTTGGAAATTAATTAGCAATTCAAGCCTAAGCAGAACACCTTTAAATATTTTTTCGGGACTTTTTAAGAAGGAAGCAACAAGTAGAAAAACAAATAAATGTCCCGAGTCAGCACTTCACGACTCAAAAGAATGCATCAATGACTCATTCTTATGAACACAGCCTGCATATAAACATTCACCTCGAAAATAATCCTCTGTGCAATACCGAATCAGAAGAGTAAAGAGGATGGTAGGAAGATCAGAGAGGTTACTGGTAGAAAGAAGAGGCAATGGGTGGCAAGGGAGCCATCAGGAAAGGAGGCCCTATAGAGAAATTCCCCTTGAAAACCACATGCAAGCACCTGTCTCTGCTGTTTTATCAGTTTTTTGTTTTCCAGACAGCCCACAGGTTTTGTGCATGAAAACACCGTAATTTTGCTGTAGATTTTTCTTTTTGCAAATTGAGAATTGTTGGCATTTTGAATTGCTGTTTGAGGAGTACTCTGCTTTTTAAAGGGTATTATTTTATAGGCATTTTAATCTTAGAAAAATTAAGAGAATATTTTCCTTTGAAGCCACAAAGCTGACACCTTTGGTATTGCATTTTTCACATCCAATTCTATGTTGGCTAGGCTTTCTCTTCTCAAGGTGGTTTTAGCCAGGCCAGCCTTCCTTTCTGCATCCGCATTTCTGCTGCCTAAATATCTGTGGGTATAATGCAAGCTACAAAGCTACACCAGACCAACTTTTCCAGCTGTGGCTACAATGAACTACTCCACAGTCCTGGAGCATCTGGAGCCACTGGGATTTTTGAAATAACATGATGAAATATCTGGGTGACTAGACGGCCAATTTTAAGCAGCCAATTTGAAATTTCTGGTTGGTAGTGCATCAAGGTTCAAGAGCTGGCCATCACACAATGTGTTTCACAATGACTTCGGACTGTTTTTCTAACCCAGCTGTCTTGTTTAAAAAACAGTGCAACCCTCCAAGGTACACAAATAATTAATTTCAACCCAAGCTCTAAAGCAGCAGCTCCCAAACTTTCTTGCCTGGCTGCGACCTCATTTTACAGACCAGTAACTCCATGCAACCCCAAACAGCAGAATAAATATTGGACAAAATGAAATTTCTGTCAGGCTCATGACCTCACTCATAACTTCCCCGAACCTCGTTTCGGGGCCATCACCCCACTTTGGGAACTGACACAGTCAGAACACAAATGATGTTTGAAATGCAGACCCACCTACAGACACGAGCCAGCGGCACTTACGGAGCCACCAATGGCTCCAAGGTCATAGATGGGAGACCAACACCTGGAATACAAGGCTCAGGAGCTACGTGCATTATGCCCGCTCATCCTTTGTGGTCCTGGGCTTACCTTAGAGACCTCTGTGCTGCTGCAGCAATGGCAAGGAGGATGCCTCAAAACAAAACCCTCATTTCTCCACGATGTCCATGGGGTTTTGCCCGGCCACACCCAAATCCACCCCGTAGCCCAGCTCTCTTCAGCCAGTTTCACAAATGGCAAAAACCAAAATGTGGATGTTACTTAACAGCATCATAAATAAATCCCCTTCAAATTACCTCCCTTGGTATTTTTAATGGCTACAAGACAAATTTTAGCTTTAGGGGAACTGCACTGCTTTTTGTACACTGCTGAGGATGCAGTCAGTGTTACAGACATAAATTATGAAGTAAAGCAACCTGCTACCGCTATGTAAATCTGGTAGCAGGAGCTAAGATTAGAATTAAGGCATTTTCGGTTCCCAGATCGGATCCTACACAATTATAGGCTTGCAGCCAACTGTACAAAAGGGACCTTTCTAGGCTGGGTATCGGAGACCAGAAAGGGGAAAACAACCAACTAGAATCACTTCAGAAACTTATCTCCTCATCTCTGGCCACAAGTTCATGATTTTGGCATCGTCCCTGATGGTGGTGACTTAATAAAAAAGGCAACCAGCAAGTTCGGGCAGAATTGAGGGGGTAAAGTGAGACAGATCCTGGGGACAGATGTTTTTTACCATCTGCCATCTTTTTGACATATATTTTAAAAGATGAGAAATCCCCGAAATGGTTTAACTGGCACGTTGGATTGTGAGCTGGAGCAGCATGGCCGTAATGCCTGCAAAGCGACATTCCCTCCACACACACACTGCTTCCCAGGTCTGCAACCTGAACGTTAAACATTGCGATATTCCCATACATGTGCAGAAAAACAAGGGGTAAAAATTTAGTCCTTTGGCTCCCTATTGCCGTTAAAATTAATTGCCACATAAAATGCTGATTCCTACCAAATGAAGCTATACAATTTATCAACTCAAGGATAGAGCAAACTCACTAGTGGTTTAAATACATTACCTGAGTTATTACTGAATTTTGCATCTATGACAGTTTTATGGATAATGTAGGTTTTATAAATTCATTAGTATGGGACTAACTTTCAAAGTAAACAAAGACATTAAACAAACATCGCAATACTGTGTTTACACGCAAAATAGATTTTCCTTTCCTCTCCAAAGCCGTGCTGGGATACTCGGAGGAAAAATATGAAAGCCGCTCCGCCGTTAACACTTTGTGAAGGGAAAACGTGGCCATTCATTAGCACCCAAGTCAGCGAGGGCTGTCAAACCTGTATTCTTCCCTGCCCCTCACCTAATACGTAGCAGGTCACTCAGCGTGCTTCTGATTCAGCCTCCCCCGGCTCTTAAATTGTTGAAGCATCATTTCTATACCACAAAAGGAGACTGGACCTGCCCCAGAGCCCTTTGCAGTCCATGGCATCTTTCCACTGATTTCAGCGGGCTTTAAATCAGTGGTGTTACATTGCTTAATTAAAGGGACGCTGTCATCTGGAATTTACTCCATTTCAACCAAAGTTAAAACCAGTTTCAGGACCAACGCCTGGGTGAATCCCCCTGCCCTTTTCCCATTTTCCCTCCCAACTGATATAGGAAATACCTGCCAAGCTGACACAGGACCTGAACACATGGGAGAAAGAGAAAAATTGCATCTATATGACTTGCTGTCAAACCATAGGAGACATTGAAAAAAAGAGGAAAAACATTTTTCAGTCTTTCTTACAACTTACAACAAGAAACGTTAAAAACAATTTCAGAACGAAGTACAAATTTTAAGTTGATACTGCTTCTTCTGTGAGAAATCTTACGATGGAAGTTGTTTTAACCTATACTTGCTGGAAGAAATGACTAACATTGCTGTAAAAAAAAAAGAGATTGTAGGAAAAAAAGCTGTTTTTCTCCACTTTTCCATTCTGTTTACTCTGTGCATTTATCACCAGCATGTGTAGAAGCAGTCTCACTCTTTCCCCCGTGCAGGCAGTGAGTTAGTCACACTTTCCCCTGTTGTGTGGCTCCTTAGTCAGCAGCAGGGAAGTGATGAAGATGAAAAAAACTAAACAAAAACAGGAAAATGCAATTGTAAAAAACATAGAAATTAGCAGGAGGTCCTTGTAGGGAAGTGTAATATTCAAATCGGTTTCGCTCGCTTTAATTTAGGAGATTGCAATCTGGAAAGGAGCTCCATGCCTGTCCATGCAGTCTTTCCTCCGAAGGAAGTGCATGTAGGTATAGGAGAGGGAGGACAATGATAGAGGAGAGGCAGCGTATGGATGTGGGAGCGGAGCTATAGGAGTCCCTGGTGCAGAGGCCCAGGACTTGCAACCCTGCAAATAGAGCAGGCTGTGAGCAACGGGGGAAAGGTCTCCAAGCCCCACCACCTCTTTACTGGCAGGGGGAGCCAGGGAAACCCCTCAGTCCTGCCTCCTCCAGCCTCCTGCTCCCCACGTTCACACTGGCAGAAAGAGGAAGGGCAACAGGAGCCAACCTTCGTACAACGCTCGGCAAAACTTCTCTACACAGCGCCTTAACTGGAAGATAACATTATGATAATCTGCTTCACCAGACATGGAAAAAATGTTTGTTAGCTTGCAGAAATTGAGAGAGAAATTGCTATCAGAGAATAGATTTTCTAAAAACCAGAGTAAGCCACAGCTTCCAGCCCTAGCAGTGCATTCACTTATGCTCACCAGGTGTTAAATAAATAGCCTGCAGCAGGAACAGCCCAAGTTTTGTGACCAGTGTAATGTAATTATGCACCGTTGCTTCGTTCTTGGGGGTCTACTTATTTAAAATGCATTAAAGAAATAAATCACTGTTGATTGTCCCATCCCCCTTTCCTTTTAAGCTAGGCTGGGGCAATAAATCTATAAAAAGAGTGACTCCTGTTTCAAATAAAACCAACAAAAGCAGTAACAATGGGAGGCTCCCAAACTTTATTTCCAAAGTCACAGCCTCACTTATTTTTCCATTAAATTATTTGCTACAATAGATACATGAAGTGGCAAGGATACCAAATGACCCTAATATACCTTTACAAAATTATCATCCTAAACCATCTGGAACCACGGTGTTCTGGCAGCTGAATGGTTTTCCAGTCTTGGGACTTACCCTTGACGATAAAAAAATGGATTGGTCACAGGCAGAGCAGGGGGAGGCTGAACCTTCACATTTAGTAGTCGCAAATCTGCACTGACCTGTTTTCATGCAACATAGAAAAGACAAGGTAGGATCCTGCCTCGAAGACTTTGAGGTCCAAGTCCCACAGACACCCGCTGTGCATGACCAGAACTGGCTTCATCACTGCAGCGAGTTTAACCAAAATCCAGGGAAGAAAGGACTCATTTATAGGTGCCATGAGCCAAACCCATTAGCTTTATTACAGTTTCACCAACATGCGCATGTGTGTGTGTGCACACAGACCCACAGTCATGCCTCTAAATGATGGGGTTGATGTTTCAAGGTGTCCAGGAGATGGGGGAAGAAAGAGAGGGTGAGGTTCTTCTGCCTCCCCTGCACCGCGGTTTTGGGGAGCAGCACAGGGGGCAAGTCCCATCACTGGTCCAGGGCTGCCCGCACCATCCTCTTGTCCCGCAACTCAAAACACATTACTGGAAAGCATCCTCCTGGCTCCGCAAGGTCAAGGATCGGGCTTAAATTATACTGAATGGTATCACATTTCTACATAAAACCAACAAAACCAAACCCAAGATACTCCCAACGCATACCCCAGCCAGCTGGGGTTTGGAAATGATTTAGCCCATGCTCAGATACACCTTCCCAACATGAACAGTCCTGACCTCCTCCTAGGAAAGCCCTAAGTCACCAGTAACACGATCCGGAATAAAAACACTTACAAACATGCTTGTACAGAAAAACGCTTCTCAGATACTTTTTTCCTGCTCTGGTGTTAGTCATCAACCTCCAGAAGTATACACCACCAACTGAATTTAGCCTGGCCAGGCACTTCCGTCAAATATTTAAAGAAAAAATGGCCAGCAAGAGTCTGAGCAATCTCATGCGAGCACTTCTGTCACTGACACAAATCTTAATTCTCTAAGGATCGTCTCATATGCCAATGGGAAGCTCAGTAAGGGATGAGATTTTTAATCTAATCTGCTTTCAAAATAATTTTGTTGGCATTGATTGTGCTGAATTGTATCTATGGGAAAGAATTTAAAGTAAGAGCAAATACATACATATATGACCCAGACAAGCAAGTGTCTCTTACCATTACTATTAGCTGATAATAACAAAGAACAACAACCTCAATATTAACATTAGGTAAAATTACCTGGTCTCAGGAGCCAGCACACAGCTGTGTTTTTAAAAATTATTCCAACATATACAATATTAAGCAAAATTCTCAAAAGCGGCCTGGATTTAAAATTCTTTTGCTTGACTCTACCCCTATTCCCCCAGAAAACAACCCCTAAAATCTCAGCGGTCTGTAAGCCCAGCTGTTTCCTGGCTTTTCTATGCAAATTGTTCTCCCTGGATTTTATTGTGCGCATGTATATGTCTCTTAAAATGCACTCAAGTTTGAATTAGGGGCCCTACTTCCATCAAAGGGAATTCTTGTAAAATAAGCTTCATTCTCACAGTATCTGACACGGAATTATTATCCCATAACTCACGGGTGTCCTAGTGGTTCTGTATTAAACACAGCTCCGAAAAAGTCCCAGAGGGAAAAGCACATGAAGGGACACGAAGAGTCACTCGAATGTAAACCTGCAAAGCAAGGAATTTCACATCTCCTTGCCAACCCGCAAAGCATTTACCTTGTGTCTGGGTGAGGACATGCCTCTTGCCTTATTTCTGAATTTTCACCTATCAGGATTAACTAAACACCGATTACATTATTGTGTAATTAGGTTAAATTAAAACTTAGCTTAAAGCAGGGAGCACTTTCTTTTCAATTCCAATCAAAACCATTTACTTAATTCTCAGTTTGATATTGGCATCTCTCTCCAGCATGACAAATTTAAAACTATTACTGCATGACAGCAGGAAAACCAGAAAGCAAAAGTTACTGTTGTAGCTGGTCAGAAAGCTCACAAACGATTACCAGAAAATGATGAGATTTCTGCTGCTGGTTTTCATGCATGTTCCCTCCCCAGTTTCCCACTGGCTTTCTGGCTTCCTGGCATCACATTGAACGCAAAAAAGAAACTCAAATGGTAAAAAGTTGCCCAAGTTATTTTTTCGCCCCACTAAATCTGCTATTAAACTGCTTCAGCCGAATGCCATACCATCCACACCGGTGTTGGCTCCCGACCACCCGTCCTCGCTGACCTTTTGTTCGGAATTTGCTTGAGTTTTGTTTCCAACAGAAATGTATGCATGTTGCACAGCAAACACCCCACAGAAACTCCCAAAACCTAGAAATACCTATGATTCTCGAAGATTCTTTTAAAAGACCAAAGATTCTTTAACCAACTGTGCCTATTCAGCTCACCCTACAAAACAGCATTTGCTATCACCTCTCTCATTTGGATAGCCAAGGCTGCACTGTATTTCAAAATACATATAATCCTGTACAATCAGCACTGAAATAGTCTAATTCATCTTATTTATCAAATGCCAGCTTTAGGCCAGAGTATTTTTATGGTCAAATCAGAAATACCATACTGCTGCCCTAACACGCTGCTATGGTGCCAGTCTGAAGAGTTTTCTTATGTGGGTCTTGAATATTTTATGCGTAGACTTTGCAGTGTCTGACCCAAATACCGTCCTCGACCACAGAAACGAACTCGCGTGATATTCACGGAGTTGCAAATGTGCGGACACCATCCGAGAGCAGAGTCTGCCCCGTGCTGTTTAGTAACTAAATGATAGCCTGTGGTAATAAAATATTTATTATGCTCTACACAATACTGCAATTGAATTGATGTACTTCCTCCCCTATCCATCAGAGTACACTGAAAGCCCTCTTTAACTTCTACTTGAGAAGTCTCAAATTACACATCTTTATTTTTCTTACAGATTTTCCTATAGGATTGTGTATCTGCAAGGAACCATTTGGCAGTTAAGGCAGTTTACCCAGAAATGCAGAGTGGTGTTTGTTTTTTTCTCCCTGTTGTCTTAATTTCTCTGGAAAGACGTCCCTGGCAGAGTGTTCAGAATCAATTTCCTAAATACAAATATAAACCCACAAAATACACTGAACAGAGCAAAAAGCCACATCGCACTTAGTTACCCAGTCCTGTACCAGTCTCCAAAAGAATCCATCATGTGGCAGGAAAGGAAAATAGTAAAAGCTCTGTCAGTTATGATTGCTTAATCCTGCTGCCCAATACAGACCACTGACGCCCTCCTCCCCTCTGCTGTGCCGTGGCGATATTTCTGTTTCAGTGCTCTCAGAAACAGCTCAATAAACTGGGAACCCACTTGAAATGGCCGTAATTCCTGCCGCCACTGATAAGGCAAGGCCAAGCAATAAAGAGACGGCACCAGCGGGATCCTCGGTTTGGGTCCCCGCGAATTGGCAAGGGGAATGCAAAGGGATGCTCATCAAAGAGCTCAGTGTCCTTCGAGTCGGAGACCTTGCAGAAAACCCGTGTAGCAGAGGGCGGACAGGGTTGCTGGGTGGCGAGGGATCACACCCTGCCCTCCCTCAGTGGGTATGTTGCTGTTGGCGCCGAAACAGAGACCTGCAGGGGATGCAAGGAATTGAAATGGAAAAACCAGGAAATAAAATGTAAAAAGTGTATTGTGAGCAAGTGATTGAAGGAAGTAGCAGAGCCCTTAACAAATTGGTTATTTGTCTGGTTAGCTGATGCAGAAGTGGAACAGGAAATTAATTCAATATGCCACAGACTTACATTCCACTATTATTTTCTGGGTTTTTTCTTCCTTTTTTTTTCCCCCCATATATATATAAGCCAAAAAGCAAAGTATTTCTGGGCAAGCTGGTAATTGGAGCTTATAAGATTCCAATTAAAAAGATCTAATCATTATTAGAGCTAGACTACAGACAGGCTTGGAAATGAAAGAATAAAATAAGACCAGTTAAGGAGAAAAGACCCTCTTCAGAAACCATTTGGCTGCCAGCAGTTCTTGATTTGTTGAAAAATATCCCAAACCAATAGGTAATACCATTACACTCATATAAACCTTTATGAACAAGTTACTACTCTCTGTGCCTTACAGGATATGGTGGCTTGCCAGTAATTTCGCTTTAAATATGAAAATGGATATGAAATCCAACTTTCTAGATATAATAATGGCACGGGAGATTGATGGTATCACTATGCTGCACAATGACTATTTAAAACCCTTTTGGCTGCACTTACAAAGCTCCAGTGACCTCCAGAACTATAGAAACTGTATGTAGTGTTAGGAGGAAATAAAATTAGCGATTCACAATGAAGAAATAAAGCAATTCAGCATTTTTCAAAGAGGTACTGACTGTAGTTAGCACTTCTGCAATGACACCGGCACACAGCGTTGTGTTTAGAGAAGGAAGGAAGAAACACTTCGAATTTCCATAAATGAAATGTCCGCTGCCGAGATGGCACTAATGGTACCGAGGGTGTCAGGGAATTGAAGCGGAATGGAAATAGATTTCTAGTTACCAGGAAAGTCAAGTTCTCCTAAGCGTCATGGGGAACGTCACTCCCCCACTACGTGGTCACATCACACGAGTGGGCAGCAAAAACATGGCAAAAGGCAGAAAAGGAAGACAAGAGGGAATGAAGCTGGAGGAAGAAAATAGGAGGAGACATGAGAAGCTGAGACTAAAGCTGAAGGCAGAGCGGAGGGAGTAAGAAAAGCCAGAGAAAGACAGACAAAGCAGAGGAGGCACCCCCATCACACCTACTGCTGACTCACACATTTCGTGTTACTTTCATTATTTCTTTGTATTCCGGCAGCATCTGGCATCTGCCGCTGAGATCAGAGCCACGTTGTGCCAAGCGTGAATCAAGACCTTTCTGCTCATGAGCTGAAAATCCAAACAGACAAAAGGGAGAACAGAGCGAGGGATCTCACCAGTCCTGTCCGGCATGGCCAGCAACAAAACCCATCCGCTTTGCACCCAACCACCGTCCTGGTCATGCGGGGAAGACACAGAGCACATCTAGTTTTTTCTATAGCAAGAGCAGATTCTTTCAAGCGTTTTTTAAAAGCTCTCAGGATACATCTGCCCCTCAGTAAGGATGGGTCAGGTGCTTGGGTTTGTCAGGCACTGTCTCTGCATTTGCTGCTGTAAGAAACCAGGATGTTTTCCCTGTGGTCCCCATCCCCAGAAGCTCAGTTATTACTGCATGGGTCTATGGAAGAGTGGGTCCACAGCTGACATTTAAGCTCATTTCACACCCATCAGGCTACCATAATCCTGGGGCTGAGGCTCCCGGGCTTGCCCTTGGACTGCCTTGCACCCTCCGGGCTTTGTAGTTTCAATTAACTTGTGGCTATAAAAAGTCAGGAGAGCATTCCTCTTGTATTGTACCATGGAGCTCTGCAGAACTAATTATTTTGCAAATAGAGCTCTAAATCATTAACAAAAAATGTTGATTATAGCATCTGCAATCATTATTTGGCCCATTACTTAAAAAGCTGGATGCAATAAATAGGATGGGGAATAGCTGGTATTACGCTTCCAGAGCTCAAGAACATGGGATGTCAGAAAATGGGCACTGCCTGTAACGGTTACACTTGGGCTCTATGAGTACTTTGTAATCAGACCAATACAGTAAGTCCTTCATCCCCAAGCACTTAAAAAACAGCCAGATATCATTAAAAGAATGAAAATACTGTGGTATATTCTCCCAGCCTTTTTTCTTTTCTTCCTATTTGTTGGAACATTCATAAACCTTCATTTTTACATTTCCCCATTAGATTTCTTAGATAAATATTTTAACTAAGTCAAAATACCACAACTTGAAATGGGGATGACTTTCCTTTATTTACTTTTTTCCACGCCAGCCGCCAGCTCTGGGAGTTGTTCTTTCTAATGGCAGCTGCTGCAAAATGCCCCACATGTCCCACCGCTTTCCCCTCCCGCGGGCAGCTGAAGACACACAGATGAGCCTCGCCACCACCTCAGACTCCAGAAGAAGCATTTATAGCAGGATACCATTTGCATGTGGCCTCCTCCATGCCATCTCCAGTGGCACCCGAGTGCAAAGTCAGGCTTGGAAGGCATCTTCCAACGAGAACCTCGTTGCGTTGCCCTTACGACAGCCAAGCAGAGCACTCTTGCTGCAATTTTGCTGCTGTCAGAACCGAGTACCCAGATGCCTGTCCTCCATCCTGGAAAAATGTGTGCATCTCTCAGGCTTTGGCAGCAACTCTGATCTAAAGCCTGTCTGGAGTGGCCATGTGCTGAAGCAACCGACCACTGGGAGCTGTGCAAAGCTGCCCCCCTCACTGGCAGACGATGACACGGGCAGTTTATCCCTGGCTACTTGCTGCATGACTACAGGCTAGCTGCTGCAGCACACACAGATGTGCTCCACCAAGTCCAAAAGGATAATCCAGAGCTAGAGCTCCAGCATAAAGACACTGAGTTTACAGCTAAAATATTACCAAGGTCCCACTCCCCCAAGGCAAATCTCCGACAGGAATCCAGGGCTCTGCAGCTGGAAGGATCTCGCTGACCAACTCCTTTGGGCCATGAAGTTCGAGAAACTTCACTCTTCAGTTGAATATAAGCTCTCTTTTAAATTCAGCCTACATTTATTGATGTGGCTAGCAGCATACACAGCGTCTCTGGCAGGGTCTCCCGGTGTGTTCTGCAGAGGCATTTGTAACACCCCTCTCTGACAATTCCTCGCCTGACACACGCATCTTTTCTTCGTGACTTGCACCATGCCAGTAGCTAACCAACATCCTTCTATCAAACATTTCTCGTTTCCCTCCCCACCTCAATTATTTTGTCCTCTCAGAGCTTTTTTCCAGCCTCACGTCCTCGCCGTGGCCGCGTTATCCCTTCCCTTCTTGCCCGATCAGGGGTTCTGTGCTGGCTCCTCTCCAACTCCGCACTTCAATGCAATCAATTCACTTAAGAGCCTGGCAAGCTGGTTTATTTTTTTTTTCCCATGTCTGTTTTACACAGTTTCAAAGCAATGAGGGGGAAAAAAAAAAAAGACATTTTTTCCAGTATGAAGAATAAAAATCTTACATTGCGGCAGCTTAGCTTGCCTATAAACAGGGCACTTTTTGAAATAATGAATACAATAGCAGGTATGGTAAAACAGTACATGATGGAGGTGCATGGAAAGGAGAGAGAATGGAAGTGCAACTTCCTCACCTGCCTCTAAAGAAAGATGCCAAATGAGCCAAAATGAAGTAGAAAGAATGAACTCTCTGACCTGTCTGAATTTTGATACAGAATTGCAAATGAATTATATCTCTTATTTCTGTTTTTAAACCTTTATCTTCACTATGGAAAAAAAGGGGAAAAACCGAAGGTAAATGGAGTACAACATACAACTACGAGCAGGCAGTGCTAACTGAAGCATACTCTGTTAGCTTGTAATACTGGGTATACTGGTCATCACCAGGGCATCATGCCTAAAACAAAAAAAAAAAATCCAAAAAAGAGACCGCCCTTGTGCTACTTAGACCATTTTATAGAAGATGATCACACCTCCTCACAATCAGCAAGCTTAGAGAGACTCATCTCTGGTTTACCACTGAGACGAGACGGGCCATGCCCATGTATTCTGCAAGGTCCCTGCGGCCAAGCTGGCCACCGCGACCCCCTGCCCCACGCCACCGGTCCCGAGCTGTGAGTCAGCTCTCCCCGCAGCAGCACTACTCTTCCTACCGCTGGCGTAGCCATTAAAAGGATTTTTTTCCTGCGGTTAGTTTATATGCTCCAGCTCATTAACATCTCCTAATACCAGAACTTGAGGCTAATTAGGCATGGCAATCCTGAGGAACATATTCTCCGTACATCTTCCCAAAGCAGGATGCTCCTTGGCGGCCCAGCTATAGCTCCACATGCTACCATGAGGGTATCACCCTGGAAATAAAAATACTACAGGATCCCACATATTACACAGCAGGGATCCCATACTTGTTAGTTGATGGCACAGTTTACAGGCTGTTTTGCTTAAAAATTGGAAGCATATCTGTCATCAAGGCAGATTCCTGCTCAGCAGCCTCAGGGAGTTTCCCCAATAGTTATCAATACACCAAGGCTTTCATAATAAAAGCTACTGACTTGAGAACGAAGGGGCAAAGTGGTTAGAAAACTTAGGAGACTTAAATAAAAAGCATTTCACAGAACAATGCTAGTGGGAATTTTCTCCCTGTGGCTACAAATGCACAGGAGCAAACAGGCTGCAGGGTCTGAGACACACTTCATGCACAGGAACTACTCCTAGGAACAGGCTGTCCATCTACACATCACCTAAGAGTAACACCCACTACAGCAACAGGTACCCAAGGAACACCAAAAGACGAACAATGGGAGCTATGATCAACACCAACCACTTCTTTAAGCACAAGAGCTCATGAAACCTGGTTTCCCACATGTCTTCTGGACCACACAAATGCTGACCAAAGCTTGTCCAGAACTGGGACATTTTAAAGCTACCTCTGCCCATTGGATGCCTCATGTTGTAGGTTTTTCTTCAGTGCAAACATTTCTGTGGTTCTTTTCTTCTGCCTGTTTTCAAAGATCATCACCTCCAACGCCTTCACCCTGGGTCCTAAATGGCTCCAAGAGTTCACCAGTTGTGAAGGAAGAAGGCACTGGATAAATTTCTCTGGTCACCATTTCAAATTCCTGTACTCCTCGTTTCAACATCTGCTTTTTATAACTAAAAGCAGTGATACTTGAAAAGCATCTTTTAAATAACTACAGCAAAAGGTACACACAGATACTGTATTTTCATCCTAAAGCACCCCACGAATGCACGCATAACACTTCCCTTCACCAATCACTGGAAAACAGGGACCTCTGAGGAATCAAAATACAACTCTGAGGAATCAAAATGCAAACACTTCCCTTCACCAATCACTGGAAAACAGGGACCTCTGAGGAATCAAAATACAACTAAGTTGTTTCTTATTTTTTCAAGAGCCGCCACGCTCTTGAAAAAATGTTGTAGCATCTTTACTGATGATGAGAAGAACAAATGGAGGAGCTGTGTCCACGGGCGAGGATGCAGCGTGCCACCGTGAGGGGAGCAACAGAAGTGATGGAACAGCAGTGTCCCCCTCTGAATCACCTGCAGCAACTCCTCTGTTGTGGTTTTTTCTCCTCCTTTTCAAATCCTTCCTCTGAGAACTGAGTGAGCCTCAACGTTGGAAACGTGAGCCAAATTCACTGCCCGAGGCAGCAGAGACCTGCCTTCAGCTGCCCTCTGACTTTCATTTTTGGAACAGATTCATTTCTAAAAGCTCCTATAAACCTGGCTGTATTGGTCCACAGATTACGAGATGGAAATGTGAAAAATTCCTGGACAGAGATGAAACGTCCTCCAAAACCCCTAATTTGAAGGCAGCCTAAATGCAAACTTTCCCTCGCTAGACACCTTGACATCAAAATGTTTATCCACTCTTCCTCTGGAGCTCTTTCACATCACCAACACGCAGCTCCAGCCAACTATAAAACTTCCATGTGGGGAAAATGTGCCCAAAACTCCAGGAGAAAAAACAAAACAAGGCATTTCATTTTGGGCCAGCTCAGTCCAAACTGGAATTTTGTTTGTTTTGAACTGACCAAGCCATTGGCGTGTCAGAGTCCAGCGAGGCATTAACCCACTTTACTAAGCAAGCAACGCATCCTGCTCCTGGGCACAAAAGCATTGGGCTTGGCACCAAAATTAAGACTGGGGCTCTGAAGCTTGGCTCTGCACATGTACCACGAGCTATGGCATGGGTTCCCACACCTCCGCAGGCTCGCAGCCCGCTCCCAAGGAGAACCAGTGCTTTTGAAGGAGCAGAAAACAAAGCAGACTGTCATCTGCAGAGGTGCCAGGGTTTTGTTTACCTCCGAGCAAAGCTGGCATCGCGGGCCAAGCGTCATACTTCTGCGCTCTGTGTTTTGGTGTATGATCCTTGGCAAAGCGGTATGCTTAGCACGTAAGCTATGAAAAATATAGTGTGAATTTTGCAGCGATACGGGGTTAATATTAATTGGACTGTGCTTGAGGAGTAGCTGTGCGAGCGGCACAGTTTTGTTCCTGTGCTCTCGCAGGGGATTAGCTGTTGGCAGAGTGGCGATGCCGGCAGGAGACTCCACCATCCGAGCTGTTTCCTGGCACCGGGCTGGTTTGGCTGGAGCCGCTTCTGACTTTTTGGAGAAGTAGGGTTTTTTTAAACATTTCTGAATTCTTGCAATGACCTCGGAGCTGCTGTCCATTGGACGCTCACTTAGCCCCGCTGGAGACCAGCAGCCCTCGCCCCCTGCCCCATCCGACTGTTTCCTGGCACCGGGCTGGTTTGGCTGGAGCCGCTTCTGACTTTTTGGAGAAGTAGGGTTTTTTTAAAATTTCTGAATTCTTGCAATGACCTCGGAGCTGCTGTCCATTGGACGCTCACTTAGCCCCGCTGGAGACCAGCAGCCCTCGCCCCCTGAGAGCCCTCCACCATCTCACCTGCTACACACAAAGCACAGAGCAGTGTCCCACTTCGTGGTGATGGCTCACTAACATGCAATTAGCACCCAATGGGATGGGGACCCTTCTTTGTGTCTTCTGGCCAGATGTGCACTCACCAGAGCAGACCGCAGCAAAGAGGTGACACATGTACCCAGGCCACGAGACGTGACCTACCTGGGATAACTCTCACCCTTGCTCCATTACCAGTGTCCCAGACGAAGCCCTCCAGTCCATCGGAGAGCTCTGCTTCTACAGGTTTTATATCAATCAGATGACTTTAATTAATCTTTTACTGATTAAGGCTCAGATGTAATTATATAGCCAGTATATCAACATCTGCCCTCTCTTTGTCGACTCCCAGACCACATCTCCCATTCACGCTGCTGATGTACTGGGGTGACACCAGAAAACGAGCCCCAGCCACTCTGTTACAGGGGCACGCTGCTACACTTAAATCTTTGCAAGTATTTAAAAAAAAAAAAAGCAGACATTTCTAAAAAGCATACGCAAAACACAGCTACTGAAGCTGTCTCTGCAGAGAAAGCCACCTTTGATGGAGCACACCCCACAGGTACGCAGGACTGCTTGCTGCCACCACCACGCTCGGACTGGGGGCAGCATTACCAGGGCTTTAAACTGAGCAGGCGTTTCTCTCCATCTTCGCTTTAAATAATACTGTGCTGTTCCAGTATTGTACCAGTGAACTTGCAGTGACCCTGTCAAATAAATATTTTTCCCGAGGTAACACTGTTTTAAATATATTCATTTAGTACCCTTATTTGAAAACACTGGACAAATTAAATGACTGTAAAATTTGACTTTTCAGTATTTTGTATTCAGATAAACTCCTACAGCACCCTCTTCCATGGCAGCCAGCCCATATTTCCAAGTAACCAGAAATTTAAAAAGCTGACTATGCTTTTCAGTATCTATGCATTAATCATCCCTTCCAGTTCAAGAACTCTTTTTGAGTTCAAAGAAAAAAGTGTGAGGAAGAGGAATGTGTGTGCAACATACTCCCCTCCAAAAAAGCTGCAGCCTAACCATCCCGTACGGCCTTACGTGCTCTTACCACGTACCCCATCCCCAACCAGGGATCCCCCACCGGCTGTATGAGGCTTCCCTATTGCTTGCATCAAGATTGGACTGTAAGAAGCACTTCTGCACGACAAAGGGAAACCGTGAAGCTGGTGAAAAGACTGCTGAGTGAAGCCCTGTGCTCCAGAAGAAGTCACGTTAATTGAATGTGACTTCAAAATGTTTCAGATTCTCAGCAAGGATTTGGTAGCAGAGGAGAACCCGCTGTGACGGACTGTATTTCTAACATGGTATGAAAAGCCGTTTCAGTACAGCCTGCCAAAAAGTGTCAAACAGGCTAAAATATGCTTGTCGATAGATAAGCAGACAACGCTTCCGATGGCAGGAGCAGGGAGGAGGGAGCGGGTCGGCCGCAGCCAGGGCAGTGCGGGGGGCTGCCCAATGGCCCTGGTGTTTCAGCGAGCACTGGGGGAGAAATGTTGCGTTGCAGAGTGCCCGATGCACGCCTCTGGTCTTACTGGATTTTCCTTTGCTCTCGTATTTTGAGAAAGGTTAAATATGTCAAGCATTAGTTTACAAAACTTCTCCAATGAATCCTCTTACTCACACGATCCTTCTAAACAGTCCCAATCTTTTCAACTATGCAGAAGTGATACTATTAGCTTTGACCATTTCAGCTGCCACCTCTCAAAACTCGGGAGTTCCCGTGCCACAGAGGCAGGGGGCTGACCTCCACACAATACCCAGATCAGGACACTACGGACACCCGCATAAGAGCTTTATCATATTTTCCATATTTTCTCACCCATTTTTCCTGCGGCCTAACATCTTGTTTGATCTTTTGTGACTGCGGCTGCACGCCAAGCAGATGTCTTCATTGAGCTGTCTGCAGCGACCCTCGGGTCTTCTTCCCCAGTGGTTACAGTTCATTTAAAGCGCAGCAATGTGTACAAGGAGCTCGGACTGCTCCTTCCCGGGCGCCTAACTTGCATTTGGCACTGGTGACTTTCATCTGCCCCTGTGGTCCTCCTTCACTTAACTTCATCTCTGCCACCTTCTTCATGGGGCTGCCTCCCACCGGTGACGCTGTGCTGTCTCCTGCTGCCTCTGTGCCACCAACTCACTGTCCACCTCTTTTTTCCAGATTATTAATGAAAGTATTCAGACATACAGTCACAATGCAGGTACTTAGAGCAGTCCAGCATCAACTTATTCCCTGAAAAAAAGCTAATGCTTTACTTGTTTTCTGTTGTAATCCAAAGCAAGCTTTTTTACCCCGTAATACTTGCTTAAACAGAGGCTCTTTGAAAATCACAGGCTGGTTCTCTGAGATCTACCACTTTGCTGATGTACTATTTACAAAAAAACAGATTTGTGATTTTTGTTTTTCTCGTATCAATCACATCCTTGCCACGTAGATATCTTTAACTGTGTTTTTTTGGAAGAGCTGGTACTCAGATGAGGCACACAACTGTCCTCCCCTCCTTTTTTCTGTAAAAAACCCCAAGCAGGTAAACCACGTGGAGCCACACATGTTGTGCACACCCAGGCAGGCAAGGCAGAGGCAGAAACACCAAGAGGAGACATGAGCATGACTCTGAAAAAGAGCAGAGCAAGGGGGCTTCTCTGATGGAGCTCCTGCACTGGCAACCTGGGGGATATCCAAGTGTCCTGTTGTGTCCAGAGAGGCCACGTGGGTGGGATAGGACAGAACCACACCAGTGGTACCCTGGAAGCGCCTCCCGCAACCAGAAAATGCAAAAAATAAAGATTTGTTACTCTTTTTAAGTGTAGTACAGAATTTTAATGATATGGCACATTTTTTGTCGGGTTTCTAGAGAAGGTTTATGAACATGCCATGGTCTCCATGAGCTTCTGCTCCCCTCCTGCCCCCCCGGGAGCAGAATACCAGCACCTCCCCACAGTACATGCCAAGCTGTAGGAGATGCCGTCAAGCCCGGAGGTGCAGACACGCGGGTCATGCTGGCCCAGCGCCTGCAGGACGAGGTTGCCTGCTACAGCCTCTCCAGCCTGCTGCTCCCTGTACCTGTCACTCCTCATCGGTGTGCGCCCACTGCCGGTGTCCCATGTGCTCATCTCCGACACCGCCACCTGAAAGAAGCTGATCTGGTCTAGATTTTAACGGGGTTTAGCCTGTGGAAAACGCTGATGCAGAAATTGCACGTCTTCTCTCCTCTATCTCTAGCCTCATTAACGGCTGCTGTTAACCCCCAGAAGTCCATCCAAGTGGACAGCCCCTCCCTACAGCTTTGCCGCTTGCGGGTTTTCTTTCCTTTTTCCACATCTTCCTACAAACCCTCTTCCACCCCACCCTCAGCCCCTTGATCTTCAAAGCGGATTTTACCAGCCCACCTCCTGGCTTCATCCAGGTAATTTTCCATTTTCTGGAGACTAACCCACTTGGTTTCACCAATTTTCAGCTGCTTTGACCTCCCCCATGAGCAGCACCAGCCCACTCTCCCTGGCACATCCCGACCCGTCCTGTTTTGGCCAGCAAAGCATCAACAAAGTCGAGCAAGAGCTGGAAATACCCGGGTGTTAAGATCTACTTCGTAAGTTGTCAGCCAGGTCCTGTGTATCTATTCTTGTGGGCATAAAGATCTCTGTCAGCAGTCAAAACACGGATTTACACTCCCAGCACAGTTCCTAACAGCATTTAAAGATTTTTAACGACCATCCCTTTGTCCCAGGGAGTTAAATGCTGATCGAATGTCACAACGTGACACATGAATGCACAACACAAGGAAGGTTTGACAGGCAGCAACATTGTAATATGATAATTCCTCTTTGTCCCTTAATCGCCTCTGTTTTTTGCAGACTTGATTCACTTACCAACATGTGATCAATCACTGCCTTTTTCACTGAGATAATTTTTTGCCCTCTATCTAAATGCCTCCTGTCAAAGGGAATCCAGTACTAAATTAAAGCTGATATGCTTGTCTCTGCCCTTTTGTTTGTTGACGACTTCTTGCACACAATTGATTTTAAATAGATTTTTTTTATGGGTTCCATCACCATTTAAGTATATGTATTTCTAAAAATCTGGCTCCTTGAAATTAACATTGGATACGTACACATTTAAAAACGGTCTTGAGCATATAATTTAATGGAGAGGAATAAATACAAGAGTACGCGCTGGCAAGTGTATCAAGTCCCCACTAGACACGGAGTAAGTAAGTTGCCTGTTTAGATCTTCCCACGTGCTCTATTTAAAACTGGAAGACAACAAGCAAGTCTCATGATTTGTGAATGTAACAAAAAGAGGACGGTGTAATTTAACATGAAAGGAAGCAACACAAAGAAAATCACTTGTTCTGAGTCTGTAAGAAATCAGGATTTAGCTGAAGACCAACACAGAACTTCTCAGACATATCTCACCGGTATTTGCACACCCTGATGAGCACCTCCTTAACAACAGGTAAGAGGTCTTTACTGGCACAATGAGAATCTACCTTTCTGAATAAAGCAGAAATGCATTTTTGCAGCTCTCAGGCGATCATCAGACATGCCCCAAACAGCTCTGCACAGCCCAGGGCAGAGGCAGAGTGGCCGCTACTGCACCAGCCCAAGCCCCTCCAAGCAGAGCCACACTCATGCAAACCACCCAAAACCCCTGCCTTGCCGCCTGGCTCTTCCCCCCCAGTTTCCTCAAGCACATCCACACCGCATTCGAAACCTCAAAATTTCACATTTTGCCCCTTCCCTCCATCTCCTCTTTCCCACGCCTGCTTCTCCCAAGTTGGGTCTTCCACACCTTGCCCTCATGAAAAACCTCAGCCCGGTCCTGCTGAAGCCAATGGCACAGCACCCGCAGACCCAAACGAAAGTGGGAACCTGCTCTCCGGTCATCATGACTCCTCTGCCTGCGTCTGCCTGGCAATTGCTATCAGGCAAGAGAAACTGCAGAAATCCCCAGGTGCATCTTCATCCCTCCCATCCCAAGCAGATACCTGTGCAGCACCTCCCTGGCTGTCATCGTTCCTCACCACTGTACATGTAATTTGTGGTGACGAAACGGGGTGATTTCAAAGCTAGGTAGGATGACGCTTATTTAATTCACTGATTGAATGACAGCAGATTTTTGGCTGTGCCGTGCATTATAAATTATCCTACACGGTTTCAGCACTTGTCCTGGTTATGCACATAAGGCACTTAAGACTTTGCCAAGATCATCTAATAGACACATCATAATCAGCCCTATAATGTAAAGAATCATCTCTTTTTATACATTTTTTTTTTCTTTTTTGAGAAAAACACCTCAACGAAATGCTGGATTGCCAGCTCTTTCTAAGGTGGACAGTTTCCCTGAAGAAAAAAAAAAAATTAATTTTTTCATCTTGTGGTTCTAGCAGTTTTCTCCTTCTGCGCAGAGGGAAAAGGGAAAGAAAACAGCTCTGCAACGGAGGCATCACCCCTGGGCGAGGGCAAGCAGCATTCCAGATAGACGCGTCCATCCACAAAGGGCAGCGGGAGCCAAGGCATTAAAAACATACCGATGAATGGGGAAGGGGGAGGACTGGCTCGGGGAAAAAAACAAAAAAGCTCATTTTTCAAAACACATTATTATCGCACCAAACGTATTTTAATGTATTTTCAGCAAGGCATCAAATACCCCCAGTATCTGCTTTGTGTCTCTTGGCAGTTCAAGAATGCCAACGCGCCCCGTCCTCGGGGTGCCAGAACCAATCTGTTGCCAAGAGACACAAAACTGATATCACGGGTGTATAAAGCCGTCTTTGGAAACGTATGAAACAGCGAACGACCTCATGTTCAGGGTTTGACTTAGTCAGCAAGACGTCAAGGAAGAAAAATTAACCTTTTGTTATAAGGTTTAAAGCTGACCATTTGTATCCTTCTCTGAGGAAGAATCAGCCTTTCTGAAGCAGAAATGCGCTCGCGTTTGGTATTGCATTTCAGGCAAACATCCCAGTATTTGTTTTGAATGTTTTCTTTTGTTTTGGGCGGACAAAAATAAAAGTCATTAGAGTCAGGGCACTCGGGGGAGCAGGGAGGCTGTGACTTGGGGAGGCTGGGCAGGTGACATTTCTGAGTGTGCATCTTCAGAGGAAACCCAAATGCCGCAGATGGACCTTCATGTTAGCACTCAGGTGGGTACGTGGTGACGTTACTAGCCGAGAAGGATTTTGAGGCTCCAACTGTAAACATCCAAAAGGTTTTTGCATTTAAAAATCTGGTCACCATCAAGTTCTTCAAATATTTATTACTCCAACCGGTGAGTAACCTACTGGAGATGCAGCAGGTTCACCCTCTGCAAATGTTTCCCCGCTTTCGGTTCTGGGTGCCTCTCTCCCTCCTCCAACCTGCAAACTGGATGCAAATCCTTTCAGAGTATTTTTTCCCCCATAATTTTCCCGCTGCAATTATGGCCAAAGTTTGCTGCCCTTCCCAGTTACAGAAATAAAATTGAATGCCATCAGGACTCCCTCAAAATACAAAAATATGAAAACAGTATGACTGCTTCTTTTAGATGGGTTTTCTGTGGACTGCTTCTTTTCAGTTTGTTTCACTGAAGTTAAATAGTTGGAAATTAAGACTCTAATTAAGAAATACAGTAATTAACTGTAATTAAGAGTAACAGCAAGATTTGGGTTTTTTTCCCCTAATTTGGGGCACAATTTTTTACATGTTAAATTAAAATCTCCATTTAGGAACCGGAATATTAGAAGGCTGTGAAGCAACTAGGTATCAGTTCAGTAATATCCAGGAAAGGTCAAATTTAAATTACAGGACATGTTTAAAACATTAAGTTGTGGGCATATCATGCAGTTTTTGCATTTCCAACTAATATATAGATATATAGGTATATAGATATATAGATACATAGATATATAGATATACAGATACATAGGTATCCACATCACAGATGTCCACTATTGAATTACCTTCAGAGACAGAAAATGCAACATCTTACATTAAATAATTAGGATTTCCAGGTGTTTTTTGTATGAAGGACACACAAGCACAATAAGCCTTCACGAGGACTGAAGAGCAAAGAATCCTGATAAATGGGAGCCATATTACAAATAACCAAAAGTCGGCTGATAGAAACTGGTCATGGTTTTTGGGGGTATTTTTTTGGACTACAAATAAAACGTCTTGCCATTACAAGAGAAAAATATTCTTTTGTCTTATGAGCCCCCAGTTGTGGGAAGAAAGCCAAGCAGTGCGATACCAGCATGCAGGCAGAGAGAGACGGGGGCGCTGGGAGGGGGTGAGGAGAGTTAATAAAATTCCTACCAGAAAACAGAAAATGAGATTAAAGGCGACATTTTGGCCATGAGGCCTTCTTTCAACTGGAGAAGGCCTCAAAGCCAAAGTGTCTCTTCTAATCCTATTTTCTATTTCTAGAGTGCATTTTAATAACCCCTTTGTATATGGTACAATGACTTTAGCAAGTCCTATTTTAAGCAGATTTTCCACACTAGGAAGCAAAATGGGTTAAAATAATTACACCGTACACCTCGCACGCACGACACTTTGTTTAATCCGGTGTCAGACACCAGGGCCGCACAATACGGTACAAGGTCCATGTATAAAAGCGCCTTTCAGGACACACAGCCCAAGGCATGGTACAGAGGAAACCAGGCTGAGGGGCACAGCTCCCTCCCACCGGCCGCCGGGCTCTCGCTTTCGGACCTGGACAGGCACTTGGCTAATGTCACCAGGCCCCAAAATTCCTCCTCCTTTGGGCAAAACACTGGCACCAGCCACTTCCCACCGGGGTTTGGAGATGGATACCAGGAGGGCACAGGAGAGGAGAGTAGGCACAAGCGCTCACAGTCCCAAAGCAAAGCTCAGCTGCAGCTCCACGGTGGTGTCCCCACAGCCACCGAGTCACCAGCCAAGCTCACCTTAATAATTCACCTCTTTGCAAGAGCCTGCGCCTGGATGCTGTTTTCTTCACTTCCACGCACACAAAATCCCCATGAAACTGTACATCTAGAGTGCAAGGTTAAAAGTTTCTCATGTGCACAAAAAACAGCTTTATTTGAATATAAAAGGTAAAAACCTGTTCTCAAGAAGCATGTGTTGACAACCAAAGGGAGTGCCACCTGTGCTGGGCAGCCCGTGTGTCTCCCTCCCTGCCATGGTCACGGCATGGGAGATGAGCTCCTCCCGTTCACGATGCCGGCTCTCCATTTCCCTGCACGCTTATGGTGCTATAGAAGAATGGCAACCACGGAGCGGGAAACGTGGGGATAAGACTGCCGGTGCCAATGACCCACTCAGCCCTACAGGGACCCCTGAAAGCACCCACACTCAGCACCAGCACTCACTGGAGCCCAGGTCTCCACCACAGGCATGAGTCCTCCTCCTGATGGTACCCGGGGTCCCAGTGAAGCCAGGGGGAACAAAGAAGAGCCAAGATGAAACGTCAAAACGGTGTCATCTGTTGTGACACACGTGCACCTATGGAGTCTACCAAGAAGGCTGCTACAGCACCTGAAGCAACAAGTCCAGCGGAGATCAGCACTCCTGCAACAGCCCCGGCACCTCCCTCACCCTCATCTTACCAGCCTAAGGGGGAAAGTTCTTCAACATCCACCAAATGCGCAGAAAGAAAAACAGAACAGCTTTACATTGAAGTGAACACAAAAATTTAAAAAGTAAAAATGAGTGTCTGACCATCACCTCGCTGTATGGACAGCAAGTGTTTGACCTCCGACCAGGTTGGTGTTTTTGCACATCTAGGCTTTGCCTGCCAGCAAACCTGAAGTGAGCAATGATACGAACACACCCAGCGGTGCCACAGCGGTGTGCAGTGCCTCAGCTGAGCACTGTGGGCGAGACCTGGCCACAGCAAGAAATACAAATGCAGGAAACCCCCTGGGGAAGTTGAGCTGGAAGCACAGAGCATGTCAGCTGGGGAGCTGCCGTGGGCAGAAGGGACGGCAGCCCAGCACCGATGGAGACGGGCAGGTAAGCCACAGGCAAGAGGTAACTCAAGCAAGAGCTTGAGTCCTGCAATCCCATGTAAAAGGCAAGATCATGCTGGTTTCTACTAACTGAGGTTGTATGATGAGGTCCCCACAGGAAGGCATTGCAGAATATCACAAATATAAAACTGCAAATACCACATTGACGGATGGTGAACAGAGGAGCACACGTGCAGTACCTGGCAAAATTAACCCACGCAGCAACAAGCAGTACGGCACCAAACGGAAGGGAAAGGCAAGGCTGCTGCAAGGACTACCTATCCATGACAATGAAAACAAAATCAAACAACAGAAACAAATGCAAGCTAGCAGAGAAACTCCTAAAACAAGGAATATGCAATAGAAAAAACGATTCTGTCCTCTCTATGCAGCATCAGTCAGCGGTACCCAACCTCTAGGCAGCATGCAGAAGACCACTAGTCATGAGGAATTAAGGAGGAGGTCCAAGCACAGTAGCTAGACGCTACCAACCACCCAGCAGCTCCCTGTGCCCCCGCAGCAGACATGCTCCTCGGGTGAAGCCCACCAGCTACGCCTGGGTGGCAAAGGCAGCAGAGCCCTGAGCAGCTTTACCTTTGGCACGCGGTGGGCTGCATCAGAGGCAGCATCAGCTCCAGCTCTTCCCTCACTCACCCCTCAATAGGGTGGTGAACACGTGAACGTAAAACCCTCACCAGATGGATCACTAGCATCAACTTGGAAATACAGGAGAAAACACCAAAAGGCCTAAACACCATTGTGTGCATTGCAGAAGAAAATTCTTTTAATTATTTTAATGGCAGGTTAAGTACAACTGAAATTTTTCTCCATCTCGGTGGCGGTCTGCGGTAGCCAATGCTCATGGCCAACGGAATAAAATAAAGCAGGTGAGAAATACAGAAATCTATGTAGCATGAAATATCTCTGAAAGAGACTTGTTTAGCGAAATTAACTAGTAGTTTAATAGAAAAAAAGCTTGATGTATGAGAGTGCTCCAATTTCTTCATAGAAATTAACATTTCAATCCTGTTTTTATCTAGAAGTCATTAAACTGTGCAACATGAATTATTGGAACTGTAGCAGAGAATTAACTCTATTCATCAAGTAAGTCCAAACAGTTTAGAGTGCATCTGTAATGAAAAAATAGCTCCACATTTCTATCTCTTCTCATTAAAGTAAACCAGTTTTCCCTCTCTCAGTATATAAAACTGTCTTCTCCTCATGTAATTTATATTACCATAAGCCAGCTCACATTCTAAACTATTACACGCCTCCAATTAATTTTTGCAGCTTTTGCCTGAAAATTTAATGAGATAGTAGTGTATGAACCTGCTGACTCCAGATTACGTGTGTGCTTCCAATATTAATGTTGCCATAATAAAATAATCTGATACATACTTGATGAGAGCTTTTCACTATTGTGAGAGTAGTTAAGGCAATATGTAAACCAATTCCACTGATTTTCTTCCTCCCAACACCACATTTGGAATAAAAAATACCCCAAAATCCAGAAAAATTTATCAGTCTGAAATTGAGGAATCCCAAGTTAAGCACTCACGAGACAGGTAATATCATCAACACTTCTCCGGATGTTTTAAATCAGCTGTTTATTATTCACTTATTAACATGTATTTTAAGGTTACGGCCATTTCTAAATGCTTTTATTTTTGAATGCCAAAAAAGGAGAGCAGTATGTTGGGATTTACTCCTTCTGAAAAGGAAGGGCATATTTTAAATATCTCCCGATGCTGCCCCATTGGTTTGAGGATTGGATGTGCAGGTCAGAGCATCCTCCAAGCGCAGGAGCAGCCCTCGCACACCCAAACCACCTCGTAGCAAATCCCACCCGCCGCCCTAATACTCGCAACAATCAAGAAATTAAGAGTTTGCATTTGTGCTGGGAAACCGAGATGGGTTTAGAGTCCCAAGTGTTTCCGTGGCTTGCTTTCTCTTTGCAGCTCATTTTATGGGGATAACTGTTATCTAATTTTGCGAACTGTTCTCCAGCATATTAGACAAATAACCTTTTCTTCAGAAGGACAGATTCTTTGAGACTAAAATTAAAGAGAAAAAATTGTAATATTGCTTTCCATTGCAACTTCAATTTTACTACCACATATTGTGCATAATATGATTTTAATATCTATGTGCCTGAGAGAAAAATTGGCAAATGCGATTCTCTCAGAGATCAAATAATTTTATACATAGACTTAAAAATGCATATTTGGCATTATTTCATACAGCCCGAATTTGTATTTACAGGAAACTATAAGCTGCTCATGGTGAATCACGCAGCTCCTGAAAACACGTATTTTGCACCGAACTCGGAGGAGCAGAGAAGCTGTGCCCAGGGAGCCGGCACAGCCCGGAGAGGCAGCAGAGTTGGGAGCCCAGCAGCTTTTAAACTCAGTCCCACTGCAGCCCGGTATCCTCACAGGACTACAGGAATAATCACCGTTACCTACCTCAGTTAAACCATCCCTTACTCCATTAAACACCCACATTATCTATGTGTTACAAACAAGGGAGAGAAATGCCAGTGGACGCAGGGAGAAATTCAGGCTCCAGAAGATTACGGTCTGGGACGCAGCCGCAGCATGTCACCAGCAAAGCCAAAATGTTCAAGCACTTGTCAGGAGAAGAGGCATCACACCTTATACATGATGCTGAGACGCGTGGAGCCCTGAAACTCAGGTCTCTGAGACAGGAGAAACAAACCAGTCTGATAAAAGCATGGGAGAAGGGACGGACAGAGGTAGATGGCAGGAGAAATAATACAAGGTAAGTGTGGAGGCCAATGACTGCACACTTTAACGGCTCCCAGTGGCTTCAAATCAATTTACATTTAAAATAAATGAATTAAATCTGATAATCTCTGATACCGCTCAACCTATTTGCTCCAGGGCACTGAAATTCAAATATTCTTGAGTTCTGAAAATAGGCTTTCACTTGTACGACATACAAATGAAAACAAAGAGTACCACCACTAAATGCAACCTCCCTGGTTTTTACACAATAAATGGCAAAATCACTTCCATGGTGTTCTAAGCAGTTTGCTACTATGACTTTTGCCCCTTGCAGTCATCTCCAGCATTTCTAAGGTAGTTATAAAAAAAAAACATTTTGGTTTTAATTCCAGAAACCCACATCCATCCGGATGACACCAAGCGAACGGAACAAGAAGCACCCACCCCAACACCTCCCAGGCATGGGAGAGCCCCTCAACCTGCACCCTGCTGCCACACCGGATGGGTCCACACCAGAAACCAGATTATTGCATCAATCTTGGCTAAAAATACTCTTTGCGGTTTAGCAGGCAGTTATTTTCAACTGAGATTTGATTTTCAGCAAGGCTGTGCTGACACAGTCATGGCGCTGGGAACCAGCCGTCCGGCATGAGGGATGCAGGAGCCTGTAACACACACGTGGCAATGCACCCAGACACACGTGTATACACATTTACATCCGTAAGATCTCACTGGACACTCTTTCAAGGGTGAGATTACCTTTTCTTTCACAGATTTTTGAAAATCAACCTTGCACTTTTTTTTTTTATACATGCATGCCCTTACACCTAACAACTGCTTGTACCTTTGCATGTCAAAAGAAACATGTAATTAAATTAAGAGATGCACGCATTCTTCTTTTTCTTCTGTCTCTTCTCCTTGAACGCCATGCCAGATAGCAAATCAAAATCTGCATTTAAATAGAATATTTTGAATGTATGAAAGTGGGCGGCCTGAGGGTAAAGAGGTATTGCATTCACTCACCATATGCACAAAATTGCATTTAAAATGTGATACTATGTTTTAAAAATTTATTGAATATTTTTGTCATTCTAGTACCTTTGTTTTATTATAACGAAATCTTCAGCTCCACGGAGATTTTTGTATCAAAGCAAGCTAATAAAAATAATGTGATATTACATCATTTTATCCATTTAATCTCAAGAAAAGGATGATATTCAATCACATCTCATAAGTCACTATCTCTGGTAATTCCAGCCATTATTCAGTGCGAAATTCAAGCAGTCTGAATTCATTAACATAGCGTTGCTACAAATCTGCATTTTTTAGACTTTGTCAGAAAACACAGCAGCCCAAACTCAGTGACCTGAATCTAACAGCCTTTCAGCCGAAACGGCCTCGCTCCCCAACCCCGGCTCCCTTCTCGCACCGGGACAAAGCTGCGCTGCCGCCGACCAGGTCACGGCTGCAAAGCCTGAGCCGGTGCAGGCTTCGACAAACGCTCCCCGCCGAGCTCCTGGTGCGGCATCCCTGTGCCGGGGGGGCATCACGGGCACATGATGCTCCCGAGGTTGGAGTGGGGCTCCGGGGGTGGCACCCGCGGAAACGAGGAGGTCTCCCGCCAGCAGCCGAGGAGCGAGAACACGCTAGCGCGGAGTGACATATGTTAGGGACGAAGTGTCACATCGCATCGGACAGGCCGCGGGGTGACAGGGACCAAGCAGTTCTGACGCTGTGTTATCAGGTCAGCACCTTCGGGAAAAGGGAAAGAAAAATTTAAATTGTGGATTCTGAAATAACCGCAATGGGAGGCTGCTAAAACCACAGGGAGGCTCATAGGCATGATGAAGACCCAACCCTGCGCCACAGAAGCCGATGACAAAACCCTGCCAAACTCATTGGGGGCAAAATCCAGCCATAATTTAGCAAACCCCTCTGGCTTAACGACGTTCAGTATATCACTCTGCCACAGGTTTCCGTATCCCATCTGCCTCCCTGAGCCCCTTTCGCGGCAGAGAGATGCTCTTCATCCTTCGTTGTCTGCACAGGCCTTCTGCTGGCCAGCCAGCAGCTTTTCTGCTCGGCCAGGAGCAGCCTCCCACCTAAACACTTCCAAGCCCAGGACCATGAGACGTCCCGAGCAGGAACGCCCTCTCTTCTGAGTATTTTCCATTAATCTCATCTGTAAAAGCAGGATGAAAATAACAATTTATTTCTAATTATAGCATATTTTGCTGACCGATGATCTAACTTCTTCACCATACAGGTAATCTGAGAAAAGTTCATACCATAGTGCCCGTGCTCATCGCTGTACAAAGTGTACAGTCACTGTACAGAAATGGCACCCCGGCTAACTTCAGTGGCATTGGTCCTAGATACCAGGGAAGAACTCATCCACACTATCACATTTCTCAATATATGTAAAAATTGTACTGACACAAACTCCATAGCTCTGGTGGGACGATCGGTTTTAAGAAACCCGAGTGCCGGTTGCACAGAAATTACAGAGCTGTGGTCCAGAGGCACCTTGAACAGGCTACAGATATATTGGCAGGCCCTACCCTACTCTCACTGAAGCCTGTAGCATTAAAAAAACACTTTAGTTGGGTAAATTTACACTAGCTTCCAAATAAAAGTAAGATATTTCAGTATGACTATCTACCGAGGAGCTTCTGCTACTGAAAAAAGGCTGAAGGGAAATTAACTGCACCCCAGCGAACGCTTCTGTATCAGCACCAGTTTCTAGAGATTTGGCTTATTCTACCCAATTCTCACTTCAAACAGACGTCCTCTTCCATTTTCTTGATCCTGCAGCAGGTACCAGTAAAACATCCAACATCAACAACAGCCACAAATGCAAATTAGATCTGTAGTCCCCAAGACCGTGCCTAACAGAAAAAACATCTCCTAAGTGAGCAGCTTAAGCCCATAGACCAGTAAAACCCCATCAACATTCACTACTGACGGACTCCTGGGTTTTTTTTTTAAATATTATAGTGCATTTATAGTCACGCGTACATGAATCTGCAGTAAAACTCCAAGCCTAGGAAGGCGAAAGCTAATATTTGAGATAGCAGATGAGGCTGTTGCAATTCCAGAATAAAATGGTAATGTGCTGTTGGTAGCAAGCTGTACATTGTTTTAAAGTGTTATGATATTTATAAATATATAAAGTTTAAATAATCAGATGACAGAGAGTTCCTTTTCATCTACTGAATGTTTATTATTCTTCACACATTAGCACTTTTTCCCCCAAATGTTATATCTTCTGCCATTTATAATTAATTTTAACAGCTTCTGCAACTTATCCCACAGGTTGTTGCTGTTTCTTTTAAACAGCGTGCTGCTGAGAAATTGATTTGTTTGCTCCGTATGCCTACAGAAATCACATTATGAAATATGCATAAATGTCATTTCTTGGGCTGCTTCTGAGGATTAGTGGAGAAGAAAAGCTTGCTGAGGAAAAGGAAGAGACAAACAACAACAAAGCCTAACTTAACACTTAAACTCAGCCGTATCCCTGGCCAAACGCAGCTCCCTCACTGCCCCGGTCCCCTCCAGTACAGGGGTGGGAAGAGCTGGCAGGAGATCCCAGCACCGTGGGAACCACCTCCTCTCCCAGTAAACAAGTCCCTGCCAACACGGAGGGGAGTTAATGAAACTAATTAACGTGCAACTAAGTGCCCGTGCACCCCGAAAGCCCTCTCACAGCCGGAGGCCAGGAGAAGCCCCAAGGCGAGCTGCGGTGGGGGCTGCACGTGCTCCACCACCACCTCCAGAAGGCGTCCACACACCTCCACGCTGGGCAGCCCAAAAGCCCAGGGGAGGATGATTCCTCAGGCAGTTGCAGTTGGCCGTGACTACCTCGCCGAGATGGACGGAGGACCGCAGCTCGCTGCAAACCCCTGCTACGGTGGTATGGGAGGGCAGGGTGAGAATCGCTCTCCCTCTGGTCCCAAACCTCAGAAATCAGATCTCTGCGGTTCTGCAAAGGTAGCAGAGAATCACCAGCTGTAGCAATCTCTCATTAGCATCGATGCACTCCTTCTCCTCCAACTGCTCCCACTTCCACCGATACGGGAACCCCAACCGATTACACTTCATTTACTGTTTTGATGGCATTGTTTTGATATGTACGTATTATTTACAAATTTTTCCAACAGTCATCATTTCATACACATGTATGGATCACTTATTTTATCGGACCAGATTCTATCACCAGCCCTTTCCCATGCACAGTCAGTGAACGGGTCCTGCAGGTCTTTCCTTTCCAGCCAAAGTAACCATAGGTTAAAATCCCCATCGTCCACAGGATTAGCACAGAGCTTGCAGATGGCATCTGAGATGGTCAGGCTTGCAAGAAGAGTTTTATTACCAAAAAAAAAAGCATCACAACCATGCAGTCCAATATACGCTGCAATCCTGGACCAACAAAACATAGCACCGTACACGGCTTTGGAAAAAACATAGTTTTCCTTAAAGGTTGAACCCTGCTCGCTGGGACCAGAGCAGGACCCTTCTCCCATCCCGCAGAGGCAGCTACGTATGCTGTATGGATGCGATGGCAGCCTGAGATGGAAGACATCTTTCCCATGCTATCTCCTACCGCAAAACATATTGAATGACAAGTTCTGAAATGCAAACCAGGTATTTTTCTCAGAGACTTCGTTAGACACATCACTCTCCTATATTATTACAGAGAGCTGTCAAAACAGCCTGGTGGGAAAGCTCTTCCACAGACATGCAGAAGTATAAATTGTCGTAGTATAAAGTAAATTCCATTAACAGCTACATAGTCATTATTTTGCATAATAAAGGTAAAGGCTCTTTGCTTGTGATCTATGTATTTACGACCATCGAACCAACAAGCACTTGCTCTTTTCTGATGCCTTTGTTAAAATTACAAGATAATTGGTTGCTGTTGGAGATATTAATGTCTGATAACAAAGTGCCTAAGGCAGGAAAGCTGAAGTGGTGGTGAAACAGCACTACTGACAAAGCTCCAACTCCTGTTCTCCAAGGATTAACCAAACCAGCTCAAAGAAAATACTAATTTTTAATTTGTATCATCATAGACATTATTTGAATGAAGCATATTGGAAATCCTAGCCAACGCTTTTTAAAAAAAATCTATTTCCTTTTATTCTGGCTATCAAAAAAATAACCAAAATAATTCAGGCACTTTTCAGTGTAAGGTCCTGAGCGATATCAAAGGATCAGTGACAAGTCCTAAGATAACCTGGGTAACTTCTCTGCTCCAGAAACAAATGTACTCCTACCAATAAGGTTTAAGGGAAAAAAAGAGAGTGATTTTGAAATAACATGAGTTCTTCAATAATTAGTGCCAATGCATTACAGAAAAGCCTGCACTTACAGAGTATGTCCATTTTAGTGGGAAGTGTGAATGATGATATACACAAATACTCTGCTCTCCCCGAGTTTACACACAGTTGTGTTTATGAATAAAATTGCAGCTTAAAGTCTTAGCCATGATGAGCAATTCGGAAACTCGCTGTTCATAAATATCATGCCAATTGAAGCAAGCCGGGTTAGGGATATTGTATATTATTTATTACAATTCAGTCTGTCGTGGAATTAAGCACATTGAGCCAATTGCAATACGAGCGCTGGGGGAAGGAGACATTACATTCAAATTAATAAAGTTGCTTTTAAAGCAAAACAATGTCATCTGGTACCGTAAACTGGCCCACCGACGGGAAAAAAAAAAATCTGCAACTACCCACCCTGCACCTTCTCAGTCTCCTCTTCCCACCTGGCAAGAAATTTGGGGCATTTCTTGCTCCTCCTCTGGGAGACTTGATGGCAATCGTTCAAAAGCCCAAGGGTGGCAAGTCCCCAAGATGCAAATAAGAGAACAGACACAAACATCTGTATCTGCCGTTACAAAGGATTCCTCGCTATGGTCGTTCACTTTTAGTTTTTTTAATTATTCTTCTGTGATGGACACGATACCATTAATTTAATTTCAACTTGCATTTCCTATTAGTATAATCTACTGAGTTGTCTCTATAGCAGTAGCAAAATCACTTTATGGTAGAGCTATATCACTTCAGAGTTAATTACATGTATTTTGGTTTTGATAAATGAAAATAGGGGACATGATTAATTGAAGGACAATCAATATGATCCAGCTATTAGACAGCTTGATGAGGTATCCAAAGTACACATATAATCTATAGTAGTCAGCTAATTGAAGACCACGGACTGAAAAGATTTTAGGACATCCCAGTTTCAAATTGAAAAATAACCCAGTAAAACAGATGAAGGAAAAACCTTCACAGAACCCATGAATGTTTAAGGCCTGTCTCTGTTTTGGTTGGTTTTGAACAAAAATTTTGCTTCACTGCCTTAAAACGGTTACGATGATATAATACTGAAAGCAAAATGAATTTGGTAAGTGAATCCTGAAGTGTGTTTCTTATTTATGTCCACCCAAACTCCTTGAATTGTGTTTTTCTAATGCCTTACGATTTCTGGAACTGCCAGAGATTGTTAAATAGTTTCATTAAAAACACTCTATTTGTCTTGGTTTAGTCGCATACCAAATCAAATTAAACAGTCAAATAGTTGAACAAATGAACCTTTTCCATCTCTTTTGACATGAAACCAAGTGTGCAAAAAGGCTGCCCTATACTGATGTCAGTTAGGCTTGTGTTTCCAAAGAAGAGCCCAGGAAGGGAGAAGATAATCAATAGGTGCAAAGCCAGAGTGTTAAACGTATTTAGAAAAACATGGAAGTGGCGAGTGCAATCTGTAAGCCCACGCTATGTAAGTACTATTAGCATAAATGCTGACAACTGTTAATCTACTGTAACCCTGATTAATGGTTGCAGTTGTCCATTAATACTAGGCATTTTAACTTACTACTAAAATTGATTAGTCAGTTAAGAATTCAATCCTAATGTTCAATAAAATTGCACTTTGTCTGTAAATGCAGTATGAAATGAGGTGATGCATTTAGCAGCACTCACATACATTAGGAGGGTGCAGTGTGAAGAGGAGAAGCGCGGTGCCATTTGTGGCTGGCACGTGCAGTGCATCCACCTCCATCCTCCCTGCAGCCCTCCTGAAGTTGTGTGAGAGGTGGAGATACCCCACGAGTTCAGACGGGCTGGGAAAACCCACCTGGGCAGGGATGGGAGCAGCATCTTGGGCTGGGCTGTGCACACCGGGAAGGACAATCTGCCCCGGCTGGGCACCGCAGACAGGCACTCCGGACCGAGAGGTCTTCTTTCGACAGATGGGTCTGGTGTAATCTTACCAACTACTCCTCTTCCCCCTAAATGCCAACCTGCACCTTTCTCCCTTTTCCAATCAGTCATTTCCATTGTTGTTGTTGTTGTTGTTGTTATTATTTTCCTCCCCTGCTTTCCTTCACAGCACTAGCCACGGTCCAGTGCGTACCAAAGGGACTAGCCAAACACCAAGGCAGAAGTGTCACTTTGCTACAACACTTTTTTTTCCTAAAACATAATGCAAGGGTACAGTATTTCACACAATATTACAGCGGCGCTGTGCAGTCTGCAACACCATCGCTACAGATCTCTCCCAGCTCCTGCTGCAAACCTTTCCAGGGGGTCCTTTACCATGGATACTTCAAATACTTGAAGCAAGGATTTTGCATCCAAATATCAGGTCTTGGGCTGCACCTTGAGCCTGGCAGCTATTGGGGATGCTGGAGAAGGAAATCGAGGAGGCAGCATCAGTGCACAAGAGATGAACGCTCACTGTCAAAAAAATCATTTGTCATGAGAGAAGTACCTTTTAAAAGCTGTATTCAAATTAATCTTAGACAAAAAGAGTTATTTTCTGAACAGGTAAAGGCAGGTAAGTAATTTTGAGGCATCCTTTGCCAAGGGTCAGGTCTTTTGGAACCAAAAGCGTCAGACTACCTTTCCTGGAGTACCGGTAATCCTAAAAATGACAGCTAAAAAATAATCCTGGAAGCAACGGAAACAGAACGCTTTTAGCACTGGCAGAAGCAACTCACACCTCCTGATCCAGAGGTCCCAGATCAATCTTTGCACATGATTATGGAGCTGTATTACCAGAAAGGTTCTCTAAGCACATCCTCCTCCAGCATCCCCGTACAACTAGAAGCCCCAAGAGACAGGAACAGTAATTTGGAGCACCCGGGGAGTGCAGAAGCCAAGCCTGGGATAAGATGCACACAGATGCTGTTTTCAATTAATATTTTTTAAGTCCTGTTTAAGCAGACTGAAGAGATGCTGAGCTGACCAAGCCATGGTCCTGTTCCAGCAAAATTTAGCCAAAGTCTTCTGGAGTTAACTCTAGGGAGGCGGGAACGGTGTCAAGATTGCATTTATGTGAATTTAGGATTTCTGTCCATGGGGACTCCCAAAGAAGTTCAAGTCCCTTAAACTTGGGGGAGCCATGAGGGCTCCCAGTAAGAGAAGGACTAAGACCACCATCATCTCGACTGACAGCACCATGGTCAACCCCACGGCGGGATCAGCACTGTGCAGGCTGCAGCCCAACTCTCCTGCAGACCTGTTGCCCACCAGTTTGCCAGTGAACCGGCACCCACAAGAGGCCCAGGCTTTCATAACTTACACGTATGGCCCATAACTGTTAGGGGTACTCCTGAGTATTTTCAGACCCCGCTGCACTCGCCTGTACCCAGCCATGCGTCACAGATGACGGGAATGCCAGCAGCCTCCAGAGAGGGTCTGGTGACCAGACGCGCTGCTCACTGCCCGCATTACATTAAACATTTCAAAGGGCCAGTACATCTCGTTAACATACTGTTGGGGAAGAAAAAAAAGATACCAGGAGAAAGAGGAAACTCCAGCACAACAAAATTATCTGGAAGCCACTGAGGACTTTGGTATAGATCTACAGCTGATTCGTAAGGACAACCCAGGATGCACTCCAGATTTTTTTATTATTTACCTGACCAGCAGCCTGGAAAACAGCACTTCTGCAACGGCAGTACCCGAGGACATTTTTCAGTGGTCTGCAAGGCTGCAAGACCAGATTCTGTGGCTGGTGTCTCCTTCTCTGGTGCTGCGGGTCTCAGCACAGGAGGGTCCACCAGGGAATGTCTCACCACCACGGGAAAAAGCCCACGATTGGTTTTATTCTCATGCTGGGATCAATGGCCTCCTGGTCTCAACTAAACACTGCTTAACGCTACAGAGCCAGCCACTTTGACAATAAAGTTTGAAAACAGGTTGGGATGACGGAGCCTGGGATGGGTGATGAAGGACAAGGATGGACCACAACAGGCAATCAAGGCTGCCTGCACCTACCCCAGCCCAGCAGCTTCCAGACTCCGGCTTACACCCTTCCAAACCTCATCCATGCAAACGGGTAACGGGAGCCTTCACCAGCACACCACCCCATAACGCTGCAAGGGGACAGAAAGCTGCTGGCGTTCACAACCTGCATATCCCACAAGTGTAATAATCATAGCAGCACCCAGCAATAATGCAATGCCCTCCTGTGCAAAGCCCTTTAATAACATTAATGTCTGTCAGGCTTTAAGTGTTAACATATGGGGGAAATGCCTAATAGCTGAATATTATTGTGTGTGCGTCTGAAATAACACTCTGCAAGGCCTCTTATATCAAACATTCAACCTGCTTAATAGAAGACATTTGAGCAGAATCAATTATTTTGCAGTAGTTTTTCATATTGAAAGAAGTATTTTGAAATTGGAAAGTATATGTTGTCACAGTAGAACTATTTATATGTTTAAAAGCACACTTTGCATGAAAGTAAGTTACAGAAACAATAATACAAATGCAGAATTATCCTTTATTCAGCAAAATGCTTGAGAACTACTTCTTACCACGTCTGTAGATAGCCATATCCACAACACTACACAAAAGGTCCTATCAACACTTCATTATAAACTTCTCCCCTTATATTCAGAGAATTAGAAAAATCTTTGCCTAGAGGGGATTGTTTTCATAAACTCGGTGCATAGGGGTCTCGGTACAGGCAGGAATGTTTATGGAAAATCTGAGATTAGAACATTTCAAACTGGCTGGTTTCAAGTTGCACACATGTAAAGCTATAAATAGCAAGGAAAATGCGCGTATGAAAAGTGAAGAAATAACGCATTGTGCAAAAAACCAAGTTTGTCAGTTACAATGGAAAAATGAACATTCTCTCTATTTGCCTAAAAATCTAATTTACTATCAAGCTATTCCATTTTGCTGTTAGATTGCTACAACTGTTATCTCCAGGATCTTTTAATAACAGCTCGTATTTACAGCCCTCGATGGGGCTCTCTGGGCAGGATTTTTTTGAGCAGGGTGGGTTTAGCCTCCCAGTGACTTCCCCAGGAGCAGAGATGGGTCACTGCTCATCACTTCGGGATGACACCTTGACATGCAAGCAGGAATTCAAATATAACCCAAGAATTCACAGCACTTAAAAACCAGTGAGACCCAGCTGCCAAAATAAGGCTGTACAGCGTCTTGGTACACAGGCAGAAGCACAGCTCCATTTGCTTTTCTACTACAACCACTACAACCTGAGCCTCCAACAGCGCGGAGCCATGCCAGGAGAGCCTGGGCAGGAACGCGGTGACGCTAGACTTGACCCACTGCTTCCTAAAATCAGCAGAAATGGGCAGTACAAGGGGCTAACACCCAGAGGACATGCACATACGAGGAAACACACAGTGGGACACTTTAATGCAGACTGCTGTGAGAAAAGAGCATTAAAAGTTGCCAAAACAGTTATGCTGGTGCAGCTAAAGGTCATGTCCTGCCACCACCAGAAATGAAAGTCTGAAGTATTAGAAAGACAGTGGTAAGGCAGACAGCACTTCTGCTGGGGCAATGCACCACTACCTACCCAGTTACCCCCTCAGTACTAGTTCTTAAATAATATTTTAAATATACAATCATCTTGGAAATAGCATTGGTGATCTACAAACTCACTGCTCCTACAGCAGACTTGGCAGCAAGGGTTTGGTGGGTGCCTCCTGACTTGTCTCGCTGCAAGGTCAGCCAGGTTCGCCCCAGGTACTGTCCTCGCTACCCCTTCAATGGCAAACTTTGCACTGGAGTGGATGAGAGGCGCTCACAAACTCCGTATGTCAGCCATGGCCATGGTGACCTCCAGCTGAGCAGGAACATCTGCAACTACAACAGCATGGTCCAGACTAGACCATCATCTACAGGAAAAAGCTCAGCATTTATACAGCATCCTTAGAGCTCCGAAAATGTTCATACATACTAACTAGAGAAACCACAAGCACAGCTTCAGCCAGTACTGCATTTTAAGCACAAAAAAACTTCTGGAAACCGAGATCTCTCTCTTTCCCACATCTCACAAGCCTTTATAGCCCAGGCAATGAGACAAAATCAGCCTGGCTGGGTGAAAAGGTGAGGAAAGAGGGATGCATTAGGTCATCAAGTCCACTCCCCCCATCCTGCACGATTCTGCTCTACCATACATTTCCATTGCTGTCTGGCGTTACTTTAAACAACCTATACACAACCGGGCCCCCAACCACTTCTCCTGGTCTGCTGGTTCCAGGAGATGTTTGTGGCTCATTACTGCACCTCCACCAGTTCCATGCAGCTTGCACAGGAAAGGTGTCCATGGTCTGGAGTCGTGTCTCTGGGGAACAACCTCCACCACCCTTGGGAGATACGCGGAGCAGTTTAGACACTGAGCCTTGAGGACTGAGCAGTCGAGCACTGCAACGTGTCAAACTGCTGATAAAACTTACACTGGCTTTGCTCTTGTTTTAGACGTCTTTGCCTTCAGCTATTTCATACTCTACAGGTTGCTTGCAAAATTCTTGCACGGCAGTAGCTAGACTTATTGTTCAAATATGTTGCTAAAGCGTGTAACCAGATGTGTAAAATATTCTGCATTAGCAAAAATACGTATTTCTGCACATACTTGGCTTTTTTGCACCAAGTATGGCAACTGTAGGATGTAATCCTGATGGGACAAAGACCGTTGATGGTAGGTAGTGGGTCAGCAAAAGCTTAAAAGAAAGACAGCAATTAGGACTGATGGGTAAAATACATAGTGCAACATTTAAAATAATTTTGGCTGACTCAGTTGAGATTATCCTAAACCCTACAACATTAAGGCTTTGGCCAGTGTACGATGTGGAACTGAAATCTCCTGAAATCTCGTTAGCTCAGCTAACTAACTTCAGTTTGCCTCCCCTTACTTCTAATTTTAGATTTAAACTCTCTACAGCAGAGCACATGCAGGGTGAAAACAAATTTTAAACATTATGCTTTGCTGAAATGTACTGCAAGTATATTTTCTTTTGGAAGAGGCAAGGCGGATTATTTTACTTAGAAAATGAAGTTCTCAGGATGTTAATATTTCAGGGCAACCTCTGCTTTTGCAGTTCAGAGGAAAGGGTACGGCAAGTGAAGGCAGCCGTCTGGATATCGGTATTACAGGGTTGCTCAGAAAATTCTGCTGACACAGCTTCCTCTTCATCTTTGTCTCATATCAAGTTAGTAGTCAATGTGTTATTTTAACAGCATGACAACAACTATACAGAATGTCAAATAGTTACCTTTTATCTAGAGTTTTATTCCCGCCATATATTTCAATGGAAATATACAACTTAATGTTGCAACATATTTCATACTGAAATGGGTAATAAAAAAACCTATAGACTGCGCATTTCTCTTAAAACATAAAGGAGGGATACACTGAAAATCTCTACTGTTTACTACTCTGTCTTCCAAAATCTCCACACCAATCTACTGTGCTTGAACTATAAATATTACTGGGAATGTTTTCAAGGTTATTTTTTTTTTAAGAAGTAAAATATAAATATAAAATATACCCCAAATCCAGAATGTTCTGCCCAGACTGAGTTTCAGTTCCAGCCTGACATAAGGATGGAGATCATAGAATCATAGGATCATTTAGGTTGGAGAAGACCTTTAAGATCATCAAGTCCAACCATTAACCTAGCACTGCCAAGTCCACCACTAAACCATGTCCCTAAGCACCACATCTACACGTCTTTTAAATACCTCCAGGGATGGTGACCCAACCATTTCCCTGGGCAGCCTGTTCCAATGTTTAACCACTCTTTCAGTAAAGAAATTTTTCCTCATGTCCAATCTAAACCTCCCCTGGCGCAACTTGAGGCCATCTCCTCTTGTCATATCGCTTGTTACTTGGGAGAAGAGACCGACACCCACCTCGCTACAACCTCCTTTCAGGT
>NW_008795129.1:23945986-23966926 GCF_000699145.1 Aptenodytes forsteri
ACTCCATTCACCACAACTCTCTGGGCCCGGCCGTCCAGCCAGTTTTTGACCCAGCGCAGAGTCCACCTGTCTAAGCCGTGAGCCGCCAGCTTCTCTAGGAGAATGCTGTGGGAGACGGTGTCAAAGGCCTTACTGAAGTCCAGGTAGACCACATCCACAGCCTTTCCCTCATCCACTAGGCGGGTCACCTGGTCATAGAAGGAGATCAGGTTAGTCAAGCAGGACTTGCCTTTCATAAACCCATGCTGACTGGGCCTGATCACCCGGATGGTGATCAAGACAAACCCTTTTGACCACACTTTGACCCCACTGCATGGGAACTCTGTGTCCCTCAGCCTCAAGAAAGGTGCTTTCAAATCCCAGGGAAGGAACAAGTCAGAATCAGGAAATTTTACATTAGTAAATGCAAAACAAAACCCCTCTATTATCTCCTGTATTATTTTCATATCAAGCCAACACTGGAGGTACACTGAGGGAGGAGGCCTTAGAAAACATTCAGGAGCTCCCTTTGGGGTCTGTAAAAATGCATGTCTCCCCCCATTTGTCAAATCCAGTGTTTTTAGCTACTTGCGAACTGCGAGTTCCTATGTATCTTCAGTCGGATGCATTTTCCCTTCTAAAGAAACTGCAAACCAGGGAAGAAATATTCCCTGTCCTTTTCAATACGCATGACAGCTGGCTAATTACCTAAATTATAGTTTTGTCAATATTACTTCATTCACTCAACCCCTCTTCGCTGTTAGCAAAAAAGAGCTGAAAGACCCAAACCCTTCCAGATCTTTGGGTTTACCCAAGAAAGTCTTCCTCTTTAAGGGAGGCCTGATGGTCAGAGCTGCCACAGTCACCACGTCTACATGGAACAGTTTCCAGGACTGCTCCAGGATGGGGGTCTTTGCATGCAAGATCCTCATTTAAGTTGCTTTGGCTTGGCCATCTCCTACATGAATAAATATACACAAATAGACCCGCTGGGAACATGAAAAGGACAGAGAAGTTTTAGAAGATCGTGAGAACATGAACCTACCTTAGATGAAGGACTTCTGACACTTTTTCCTGCTGGAGGATGGATTTACCTGAGGACCATCACGTTTTTGAGTTTTACCCTCCAGCATTCATGCTGATTCTGCTTGCTCTGTCCTTGCTGTGCACGCCGGTCTTCTCTGAAAGGTACCTCTATCTACCAAATGAATGATCAAACTATGCCTTCTGATTTATCCCAAGCTTTTACATCCCCTGTAGTTTGGGTCTGCCCTCAAGCAGGATCTGCCTCGCAGCAGCGCACACACTGAGTACTGCAATTAACTCCCAGTGCCGTAACTCTTTCCTGATCAGTGAGCACTTAAAACAGAATTACTAATTGTAGTTATTGATGAGATTAAAAAATGGAAAAGGAAGGTATCACTAGAGTTGTATAAACCAAGACAGTTCTCCAAGGCCAGCGCTGAGCAAAATGCTCCACTCTCAGCTCAGGACTTGGCAGAGGAGTCTGCAGGTCCTGCTCTTCCCTCCTTCAGAGGAGGCTTCCAGTAACGTGACTATACTCTTTGCTGCTTCTTGGCTTTTAGAACCTGCACAACATCCTCCAGTCTGCCGAAGCTAACCCACAGGCTGCCTGGTCGTCCTGAGACACGGATGCAAGACAACAGGGCATGCTCAAAGGTTTGCTGAGCCCTGCTATATTCATACCAGGGCAGACGCGACCTAACAGTTCTAACCTTTTCTGGGACAAGCATGAGTTTAGCATCTGTATTTGCTCAGCAAATACATGAAGCTTGCAGACATCAAAATAGACACTTGGCAAAATAGCTAATTTCCCTGGTTTTGTTTTTTGATGATGATTCCTCTTCCGTTGCTTCATCTCTTAGCAAGAAAGCCCAAGCCCCTAGATGCCCATCCATCGTGAGCCGGGTGACATCAACTGATGACACACATCTGCTTAAAGCAGGCTTTTGCTCTGGGGACTCACCCAGGATTACTGCTCAATCTTCTTCCTTGAAAAGTAGCCCATCCTCGAAGGCAGCTGGTGCTGGACTGCTGGCTCGGCTGCCTGTGGCTCCAGCCCGTGAGGTTTTGCTGACAGAGGCAGAGATGAGCAGGTAGCTGCTCCAGCGAGCTCATGCACGGCAGCACAGAAAGGCCAGCAGCCCTGCCAGGAGCCGAAGCTCCTTATCTTCTGGAGACCTGCTGGGCTGTTTCAGATATCTGCCCTTGATGCATACGCCATGAAAACTGGAGTCCAGAGCACCAAATCCAACAGCTTTTCTTCTCCCCGAGGAGAGGTTTCACGGTTTTGGTCCAGCAGCTTCATCACGGTGACTTTGGTTCACCATGAGATGACCACCCAAGAGGATACAAGCTGATGGTCAACAGCCCTCACCCTCCGTGATGGTGCAGACAAGCAACAAGCTTGGTGTGCAACCATGGTGCTACAAGCCCAGGGCAGCCTGAGAGATCCTCCACCACCACCCCAACCACCCCGGCTCCTCCGTGGGAGTTGCACCCTTCACCCTGGCAAGACCCAGCCAACTCCTCAGCTCTGCTAATGAAAGCAGCACGGTAGCCCGAGGCGAAACACAAATACCTGGAAGCGGGGAGATCCAACAATAAGCCGATGGCTATTTTGGAAGAATCTGAAAAATTGTTGAGCAGTGATTTATTCAAGACATTCAGCAGTTCACCAACTTTGCGAAGCTTTGGAGACGGTAAAAATGTAACAAGTGAGTCTCTTGCATGAATAAAAAATTACATTTTACATAAATTAAATATATAATTTGATTAAACATGTTTATGTCTTTGCAGTGACATTTAGAATAGGAAGTATTCATTTTCTGTTTTGAAAGGAAAAAACTCTTTCAAATGTAATTTGAAGCTGTCAAACCAATCTTCTTTACAGATCTTTTAAATGTCACATACCTTCGAAAGGGGATGGCAGATTCCTTTTAAATATGCAATTGCAAACAGTCCAAGCAAAATCAAGAATTTATTAAAATATGCTACTGACATTTATACTGATAAAGTATAGCCCTTTCCTCACTCCCTTTCGATAGACTCCCCTACAAAAGATGTGTCACAACAGCTCCTATTAACGCCGTGCTCGCTGTAATTCCCCAACACACAACCAGCCCTTCCCAACCAGCAAAATCCAGCTGCAGGAGAAGAACCTGCCTCTTGTTTTGTACAGGGGCTAATATGAATTTGTGGTTGCTTTACATGAAGAATTGTACTTTTTGATGATTTCTTACCAGCATGCCTGAAATTTATAACCAAAAATATTAACTGCACTTACTTTAAATCAAGTGCAGCACTATACCTAATGGCTTTAAATGGAAGAGTGTATTAATCATAAGCATAAAGAAAACCTACTGCAACTCATTTCAGACAACTTTATGTTAGCAATCTGTATGCTTTGGTTTATAATCACAATATCTATCCTTAGATTATTCATTATTCTCCCCAATTAGAATGCATTTCTGGATTTTTTTTCTCCTTTCCCTTTTCTTTTAAGGAACAGAGAAGAGGAACAGAGGAAAACCCTCTCAGCTACCGTTGAATGGTCAAGTGCAGCAACGATGGCAGCTCCCGTTCTCAGTTACTTCCCACTGAAATACCGGACATTTTAGGGTAATTTTATGTTTTTAGAAGACAAAAAATTTAATTATTATTTCTCCTCCTCTGTCACCAGGCCAGTGAAGTGCATGGGCTTAACTCTCATTAGCATTAATGGAAATCCCCACTGTAAATTCTCCCCCGTGAAACAACATTATGAGCAAGGCCATCCTGAGCAAGCATACTCAAATTGGAAAATAAAATATACCTCCCATTTCTTGCTACCACCATAGGGAAAATGTAACGAAGTGCAGGAGATTAAGCTACAATTCCTGTATCAAATCTTCCTTGTACTCGGTAATTACTCAACACAACGTATACAACAGTTACTCCTTGATGATGAGAATTTGTTGCACGTTATTGAAAGACTTTATCCTAATGCTCTCAACTTTCTGGTGCATAACACAGCAAATTACAGCATGGCCATCATAACATAAATCACGATCACCACCAATTCTGGCTTAAAGCTTATACTCAGTATTTAAAATCAGAAAATTACTAAAGGGACTCTTAGTACTGCAGAAAGCATGTCAGTGCCAAGCAACGGGGACACAAAGCGGCCCGCTGGCAGCACTCTGTGCTGATCACACCGCAGAAGACGTCCAAACCAAGCTTGCCCGAAAATAGCCAGGACCACAATCAGCATTTTCTTGAAGGATTCATGCGTGACATTCATCATCACGCCATAAATGAATTTACTGTAGTTAAGGACGGAGAGGAACTTTGCACTGGGCTTCAACACCCAACCTCCCACCCTTGCCTGTGACACGTGATGGTCTCTCCAAGGAGATCATATATGTGCCCATCCACCAGGGAAAATACACACCACTGGGTTCAGCTTGTGAGGGGCAACCAAGCAACCACCCCCAGACCCCTACCCTTCCCACCACCACACATCGCAAAGGGCGTCCAAGATTTCTGGGGGTTCCCAAAGACCCACTTTGGAAGGATAAATATCAATACATAATCCCTCCATGAACAGCTACTCTACATTTTATGGACCTACCAATACCTTCTGTACGACTCACACCAGCTGGGCCACCGGAGAAGGTCCTGTCGGACATCCACCACACTGCTCGCACCCAGATAAACTCAACACTGCACTTGAAAGCTCATTTTTTCATACAGACTCTTGAAAGACATGGCAAGCAACATCTTCCAAGGTGAGGGCACTCAGCACCTGACAGCACAGAATCTTCTCCACCCTGTCCAAGGTCCAAATAATTTTTCCAGCTCCCACAATGACAATGAATCTTTTTGCTAGCAGGGGCAGTGTTATTCCCATTCCTTGCACCTGGAAAGTGCTCCTTTACCAAGACTTCTGCAGTGTGGGGATAGCAAGGAATTTGTGTTTTGCCTCTGCTTTTCCACTTACCCAGTTGCTTTTATACATGGTAGTATACAAATGCAGGAGCAACCAAACACCTGAGATGTAAATGGGACCATATCAGCTTTGGTTGTTTCCATCCCCACTGATTTGTGGAGTCCAGTCCCACCAATCCCTTTGGTCTGCAGTGCTGGGGAGTGCAAGCACCGAACATTTTATATGCAGTGTTTACAAGCAGGCCTCTCCCCTGAGGAGAATACCTTCAAACCCTGAAGGTTATACTCATGAAATGAAGCCTTGGGAGATGTCAGTGGGCCGCTTTCTGGCTGGCATTTTTTTCTCAGCCACTGCCAAAACCAGGACATGCCACCTGGAAAAGGTAGGAAATCAGCCCAATGGGCTTCCCAAAAGAGCAGCAAGTCTGATCCATGTCCGAGCTACTCTGAAATACAATTTTGGACCTCATCACCAGCTGGTGTAAATCAGCATCACTACAGCAGTGTGGCAGAGAGTGGAGCCTGGCCCCCATCACCGCTCCAAGGCGCAGGAACATCCCTGATTTCCTCTGACAGAATCAGCGCACTCATCACCGATGTTTTCTAGAGCCAGAGCAGGAGGTTTGCCTTTATTTCCACTTTACTGCACCCTGCTGACCCAGGACACGACATAAAAACACCGAGTATGGAGTGACAAGATTTAATAGGCAAGTGACAACGCGTGCTTGGTTCTAAGAGCCTGCTTCTGGAAGACAGGTATTTAGCGACTCTGCTCCATCGTGTGAGCAACCCAGGCAGACGGACACATCTCAGGAGGCCGGCACGCAGAAGGGCCATGCCAACCTCCTGTCCTCTACAATAGCAACAGAAGACACGCTAACTCCACTCAGATTGGCTTCTCAGTTAAGCTCCCACACATGAGCTTCGCAATGATGGCTGCAAAGTACCCTCCACAGGAGTCAGTCCTGTCCAAACCTGTCCTCACCTCCAAGTAGCCCCTTCACTTCTTGAGTGTTTCCTAGCACGTGCCCAGCAGACCCACCTGCATCTCCATCTGCCACAGTGCCACCACACTAAATAGCACCAGCAGCTCCCAACGTTAGATGTCCAGCAGAGACACCATTTCTCCCTCCCTGATCATGCTATTTGCTTGATTTGTGGATGCAGGAATAGGAGAAGCAGCCATGGAAGGAATATTACATGAAGATAGTTATGGAAAAATTACGGAAACATAACACAAACCCCATACAGAGCGTGTGAGTACGTAAGCATTTTTCCTGCCATAACATAATTAATGCAAAACACACTGGGATCATGTTCTTTTTCCAATGCAACGCATGCATTATTTTTGTTGATCCGTCTGGTTGGTTTTTTAAAAGCCATCGCTTCCTGCATTCCACAACAGAAACTTTACACCCACAAAACCTGGTACCATTTCTTTTTATTCTTCCTGTCTTTATTCTATTTATTTATTCAGCTATCAAATGTGAAAGGCCATAAATCGCACTGCTACTTAAGTCACAGGGGGAATTCCTTTAAACGTAAGTAAAAACTCATAAATAACTTCCTGCAGTCAACAATGCATTCATTTTCTTCTCTGCTTTCAGACTAATCTTCCAGCTAACAAATCAAATCAAGTACCAAAATGTAATTATTCCATTGTGATAATCATCTCCTTATACTCAGAGCATACCTTGGCTTACTTCTTCTCAAATTAAAATTAGCAGAAAGGCTCAGGCTGGAGGGAGGGAGAGGAGGAAAGGTTATGAGGCATTGATAAACCCAAGGTATGACAAGGAAACTCTTCAACTTGACCAAAGTCCTGCATCTTGAGCAGAAGGCATGCTAGTGCTAGGTTGGTGGAAAAAAATGATGCCAAATCAAATTTAGACTCACTTTATATTGTGGGATTCATGGTACAGTTTTCAAGGCAATGAAGTGCATGATCTCAAAAAAAGATGACTGTAATACCAGGACCATTCCCCCAAACTTGCTGGAAGCAATGCAGCTGCAAATAAAGCCAGGAATTAACCTGTGACAAAGTCAAGAAACACTTTGCAAAATGCACCCATCCAGGACATATGGGGCAAACATTTATTTTACCCTCTGAAATTTGCTGCTTGTGTCCTGTAATTAGCCCTCATCACTTACAAATACCGCCTGCTTGTTGCATGCAAGGACGGAGCTCAGTGGTCGTACCCACCGACGCGCGCACGTTGGGGACAAGAAAGGTAAATGCTCTGGAGAAATGAACCCACACACAGACACGGACGTGCCATGCTACACCACTCCATACCATTGGATTGCAAAGTGGCGGCCAGCGTCAACAGCGGGGCCAGAAGCATCAGGCTAAAAATAAACCGACAGAAATAAACTTGCCTTGGCTGCCAGCCTCCTGAAGAACCAAATGCACAGGACTTGAGGGGAAAAAAACCAACCCTGCAGTCATCAATTTGCATTCGGCACTTAGTACTGCGCAGCACAGCAAAGAGACAGCGTCAGAAGCAAAAAGGTAAGAGACTCACCACCGGCACCCGAGATCGGGCATGGAAATGCAGCGGAGACCGGGCATGGAATCGCAGCGGGCAAGCGGTAGCCTGCCCAAGAGCATCCCCATCCTCCCCAGAGCGCAGCTGGGAAAGGCAGAACCTGGCACAACCCGCACGGGAAGGTGATGCTGCAAGCCAGGATCCAGGAAAATTGAGATGGAGGGCAGCTGGTAATCCTATTCTAAATCACATTTATTTTAAGGTTTTTTATTTTACTGTTTTATTTTGTCATCTTCAAACTAAACTCCCATCACAAGCTTTTACATGCAAACACCTTCTGTAAGTCTTTGAAAGCGTGCAGATTTGTAACACTGAAACAATAAACCATGCCAGGCACATTCAGACATTAAAATTTAAAACATTAGCAGTTTAGACGACAAACGTTTTATTTCAAAGGCTGCAGGTGCATAAACCTGGTGTTTTAAATGGAGCCCACACTCACACAGCTCTGGCAGCGCTGTCCCTTGCCAGCCCTGTGCCTCACAAATGCAGGCACACCTCAAAAGCAAACACCTGGTTAGCCTGGATTCCTTCTTAATCTGATTTATGGGACTGTTTTTATATTAGAGAGTTCAGGAAAGGACGTCAGAACTATCAGAAAGCCTTTTTTTTAAAAAAATTAGCTGGTTTTGGGAAAGATGCACATCACAGGAGACTACACTCTGGGCTGGTTAAACCCTCAAAATAAAAGGGGATTATGCTGAAAACACTGATGTATCCTTCAACAAGGACCACCATCAAGCCATTATATTGCTGAGAAATTTCTCCCCTACACAACATGCATACATGCTACGACTTGAGGAAATGCCGTTTCTGAACCCAAGCTGCAGCCGCATGCTGGCATGGGGAGGCAGGAGGGGAGCCCGGCACAGCAGCCAGGTCCCGGTGCCAGACGCATCCCTTGGGTTACGGCGAGGCAGGGACGGCCGCCAGGCCACTGGCCACAACACGAGGAAAAGTCTTCTGCAGCGCTTTCCTCCCAGCAGACCTTATCTTGAGTTTTCTGAGGGTTGGTTTTTTACTTCAATATATCTGTTTGACACATTTAAAGTGAGATCTTCCTAATTCTGTACAATAGAAAATTATTTTAAAGTAGCACTGTGAGTTATTGATAAAAACATATATTTAGTGATTTAGAGGAAAAAAAACCAGAAGAGATCATGTATGAGCAGAGGCTCCCACAGCTGATGGGAAGCAAGAGCCATGGTGCTCCCCTCTCCCCGTTTTGGACACACAGCATGGTCTTGGCCAGCTCATTCAACCCACCTCTGCTCTGCAAAATGTTTTGAAATCCTCAAATAAAGATCTCATAATATGATAAAAAAAATCTTGTATCACTTTTATCAGCAACTTAAACTCCCTAACACTCACCTTGCACTGAGTTTACATTAGGAAAGAGAATTAACCAGATATTGAACTGATACTGTGCCTGTTCAGCAAACAACAGTACTTTGGTAACTTCCTTATGACTTTACAGAGTTCACTGTAATCCCCAGCAAACCCAGCCTGGCCATGCTCTGGAAACCTGGCGCTTCTAGGTACGCTTCCATGCAAGTTATTTTAGGTATTCGGGTCTTGGCTTGCAGCACATGAACACAGCATCACTCACCCAACACAACGTCGAGTATCGGGTGCCTATCCCACCACCGCAGGTACACACACCTATAACTAGAGGAAAGTAAGACTGTTATCCCTTAGGTATAAGGAAACAACCACTTCAGTGACTGCTCTGCACAACTCCTCAAAGCAGGTCTAACTGCTGAAGGTATCCAAGATACCAAAGGATGGTCACTGAAATTACAGGCAAACATCAATTTGTTAGCAAAATGCTGACATTTCATACTCAGCACGCTGCGGATGCCATTGCTGTCAATGAAGGTGAAGAAAAGAAAGTCATGAATTGTTGGGAGAGGGTTAGTTTGTGGCTTTTTCATCACAAATAAGGTTCAGCATGGTCCCACGCCATCGTGCGGTGGGCTACCGCAGGGGGTGTGGGGTGAAAAGACAACTGCCCCGGGAACGGCAAGAGCAAAACTGTTTGAAAACAGCAGAAAAACAGCCGGAGCCTGACACATATGTTTCCAAGCACCCTTTTCCAACACACCAGCCAACAAAACAGGGAAAGACAAGATGTACCAGGAAAGCAGGGGTGACTACTGCAGCAGCTGTGAGCTGCAGGGCAGCCACCCCAGGCTTTGGGGGTGCACAGACCTGACCTGGGGGTGCCTGCCCGGCTGGTACCACACCTTCTCCTACCGCGGGGCAGCGGGCAGGGCAGGGTGACCGGGATGGAGCTCAGCAGGAGTGAGCACGGAGAGCAGGACTGCCTGAGCATCTCAGCTTCACTGGCATACTTCCTGGGATAGCTGTAACATTTTTTATGCCTTTTTTTCCTATCTGCTATTTTCCAGCCCCAAAAAAGCTACAGGACACAGAGCATCGTTACGCGTACTGCAACCTGAACGCAGCAGGAAATTTTAAAATTTCAGCTGCATATACAAAACCCTATAACACATGTATATTTTATTTGATTTACTGCGATACTTTTCTTCCATCTCTTGAAAGTAATTTTTCTCAAAAGCGTAACTGTTTAATTGGCAAGTGTACAAAATATAATTACACTGCATACAAGTTACAATATTGCTTATGGGAATATCACTGTTGATGCATTCTGCTCTATTTTGTGTTTAATCTCTATTAAGAGATCTGTATGAAAATAGCTAGGTACTCTTGATTTTATAAACATGACACGTCATTCAGTCATTTCTCTGCCTAACCAAAGCCTAAACAAATGCAACTGAAAGACAACAGAAAATTCCTGGGCCAGCCTAACACGTTGAAGTTAGTAAAATTCTTACGGTTTCCTCTAAAGAAAGTGCAATGCGCAGGACAGTAAAAAAAATCATCAACCTCTCCAGGCTTAGGTTTGTCACGTCCATTACATGACCAGAGCAATGTAAGGGCATGGTACATAGGAATACATCGCTTTTAATGACAACTTCAGGGGGTTTTATTACATTGCTCACAAGGACCTTTGTCTTTTATAGTGGAAGGATAAAGAAGCAATGCAGAGACGTGGATGCCTAGTGCCGACGCGGTGAACAGTGCCCGGTACTCAGCAGCAAAAAAAACTCTTGCCCTTTGTGCCCCTGGCTCTCCCCAGCCAGGCCAATGCAATTCCCACTGCATCCACAATTCCCACTAAATTCACATCCAGCCACGCCAGCCCCACCATTCTGTGAGCATTTACACATGCGAGTAACGTTACACGCAGTGGTCGACACGCTGTCTGGAAATGGGTCTTGCTGGTCTGACGGCTAACTAATATCAGCATGTTTTAAGTGCCTTAAAGGTTTATTTCATTTGCTTAAGTAATGAGATTAATGTGATGTTTGTTTGTTTAAGCTAAATCATACAAAGCCAAACACCTAAATGTCCTTAATTCACAGCATTAGCCCAAGCTGTGTTACCATATGAGCCCGTCTTACTATCCTGCTTTTAATTGCACCAAAAAATTCCTATTTTGCTCCAGTTTCACTCCCAGAGGTCAGCCAGCACATAGAGACCTCGAGTGGCCAAATAAACCATTAGACATTGCCACGCACTGCCTAATGTTTTCATGTGCTCCCTGTTTTCTTTGCAATTAGGCTTTTAACATATCCAACTTCTAGACCTAAAAAGCCAGTATATACCCAGCAGATATATACCTGTGTATACACACACACGCAGGGGATCTGAAACAACATTCCTGCCATGACAGCTCCTGCATACTCAAGCACAACACAGACCGGAGCCCAGCAATCCCACAAACCTCATCCATGAATGATGGATGAGATGGACAGATCAATCTGAAAACTCACCTAAAAGCGGAGTAAGTCTGCAAACACCCAGCTGTACATTCTCGCTCCAAAATAAAAATAAATTTGCACACAAACGCATTGGTTTTGTTCCAACCACGACACAAGCAACATATAATTAATTTTTAAACCTGGGTTTGACCTGTTTTGATCAGTTTGCACTCCTGTCCGTATTCTTCTGCTCAGAAGTTTCCCACCAGGGCTGGAGTTATTTCTGATGTCCTGTGGCCACCAAAAACTGACTCAGAGTTTGAATAAATTCTGCACAATTAGATAAAGCACATGACTATCAAAAGAAGTAATCCTCCCTCGTTTCCTTCCTGCACCTAAATGAATTCACATCTGACCCAGGCATTAGCCATAATACAGGCTAACATGGCCCCTGCAAACTTCTTACCTAGTGCTAAGTACCTGGTGTTGACACTGGAGGTAACTCATCCCTGTGATGGACACAAGGGATTTTTTAGGGAAATGGTGGGAAATGAAGAACCTGCGATCTTTCCTGAGCACTAAAGGTCACATCCTGCCATCTTCACCTTCAGATACAGGTCTCCTCTCCGCAAGTCATCCTCTTGAAGAAAATCTGCAACGCTGGTACTTGGGATCTGCAAATATCTGGACGCTTTCGATGGGCTTTCATGGATTTTGAAGTCAGAAGAGACCACTGCGATTTTCCAGCCCAACAGACTGCACACTAACTTACCTAAATTAATCCCTGCTTGAGCATTATTCATTCCAACGAACAAACATCCCTGCATTTGGCGTTTCCAAAGGTGGAGAAACCGCCAGCACGTTCAGCAGCTTCTTCCACCATCAGCGGTGCCAAAACCGTGGACCTCAACTCCAGCCCTTCCCTGGCTTCATCTTCCAGCTATTGGGTCTTGTTAAAACTCTGCCTGCTAGACCCAAGAGCTCTTTATTATTCAATTTATTTTCCCCATGAGAATGCTAATTGCCTTAATCCAACACTCTCCTGGATAAGTCAAGCGGATGGAGGTCCTGGACCTTTCCCCTACATCCCTTCCTGACTCCTTCAGTGCTCCCGCAGTGCTCCGCAGACCCTCCCCAACAGGCGCCGGGGACACGGCAGCTGCCATGTGCCTCCTCCAGCCTGGCAGCCACCTGCCAGTGCAGGCGAGGAGCACACAAGACCTTTGGCCATAATATCATATTAGCGGCGCGCGCTCACGACTCCTCGCTCCTCTATGAAGACATGATTTCTCCAGACAGCATCCTGGAGGTACGGCCTGCGTTGTTTGCTCTTAGAGAAATTTACAGTTGGCCATCTGAGAAATATTACCTGCTTGTATCCAAGCCATACAAATTGCTTTTACCAGCGGTCACTCCTTTTCATTATTTACCACTCTCCCAATCTTAGTGACATTTCAAGCTTTAGCAACGGTGACTCTCTGCCTTATCACGGGTTTCTCACAAACACATTAAGCAGCGTAAGGGCAAAAATGAGTGCTCAGAGAGGCTGCTAGAAACAGATGTTTGGAAATTATTTCTGATTTTACAACTGTATTTTGAGAACTCACACTCTGCTGGGTCTCAGCCAGTCACTCTTTTGCACATCCCCAGCCAAAACAGCAGTGCTGTACCAAGCTGCATTTCTTGCTGAATTTTAAACAAATAAAAATCCCCACAGTTACCTTTATCAATCCTATCGATGAGCTCTTTAAATGAAAAAAGGAAAGTTAGTTCTAAAGAACGTGCTGCCCCTAAACTCGTGCTGATGGAGACTGAGTGCATCGCCGTCCTTCCCTCCTTCATTAAACAAGTCCCCTACCCCTTGAATCGTCTGCCCAGGACTCACGTTAAGCTGACAGATCTGTGTTACTCAGCCTGGCCTATTTACTGCTTTTCTATACTGATACAACATCAGCATGGCTACGGTTTGTGGGGAATTCTCCAGTATTTCAAGACTCGGTAAAAAATACACATTACTGGCTCAGTTTACGCTTGTAAACATCTTCAATGAGAGACACCAGGACTGATGTGCAAAAGTCTGACAAAAGCACTTGCTGTTTAACATTCACTTCTACCACAATCATAACAGGGTCTAAACATATCATTACTTCCCCCCCCCCAAAAAAAAGTGTAATATTTTTGTCTTTTCTATTAACTTCACCTAGTAACCTAGTTTTATTTCTAACGTTTTACAGAAATGGTTTGTTCTCATCACTACCGGCCACAGCTTCCCTCTGCATCCCTTTGCTTCTTTCCTCAAGCTCTGATTTCTATCCTCTGATATCAGTTCTCCTCTCAGGCACTCAGATGCGCAACGTTGACTGTATCGTAAGGGCTGTGCACTCCATTTCGGCATCCAGCACCTTAAACAGGCCGGAGCGCAGGCTGGAAGGGCAATGGCTGAAGGTGAGCAGGCAAGCGGAGACCCACTTGGCCAGATTCCTCCTTTTGATACATCATTCAACTAAAATTTTTTCATAAATAACCGCAACAAAAATCACTGGCCACAACCTCGCTGCCTGGGGCTAAACAAGAGTGAGATTTCATATCCCAAGCAATGCTGCAACTAGTAGTTAGTGAAGTTGGGTCACCTCCAAGAAAGCACAAATTCAAGAAATACGTCAAACTTTTTGCTGGACAAAACTAAAATTGCACTTTGTCTCCCCAAATCTGTCTATGCTGCTTCTTCGTAATACTCACAACTTTTGTTGTCCAGAAACAGAGATACAGATATATGCTTTCTGCTCTTCAAACACTGCGGATGGGAAAAATATGTCATCCTGGCGCTTCAGCTAGGACTAATACTACAGCTTATAAAAAACCCCTGTTTCCTTCTAGGAACGGAAAATAGGTAGAATAGGTATTTCATCTGAGAAACACTGTTGTTATTAGCACAGGGCAAAAGTTGAAGTTACCATAGGTATTCCAGTACTAAACTTCTGGATACCCTAATTCTAGGCTTGAATGTTGCACCTTAGTTTTGTATGAAAAGAGGTACTAGCTCAGACAAGTGGCAAATATAAAACCTACACAAGCCTGTGCTGCGGGATCATGAAACTTCAGAGAACTGCAAGATCATGAAAGCTGATTAAAAGGGGTTTTTTTCCATCTATTGAATTGAAATTAATTTCATCCACAACTAATCACAGCAAAGCTCAAGTCTCTCAACTTTTAAGTGTAACATCTAGTATTTAGCCTGATTACTTTGCTTAAATTGCTGATTTCTTCCAACATTCCCTCTCATGCAGAACGTGGTTTTCAGCATAAAAATAATAATAAAGTCGACACTTTATGGCAGCTCTACAGGTACTATTATTATCTCTTACATTTGGCTTTACACGTTTTTAAAGAGGAATTTACAGGGTTTTCCCTCCAGCTAACACAAATAAAGGACATTCCCCCACATACACATATACTGTTGTAAAACTAAAGGGTACGCTGATAAAAGCAAGGAGAAGAATTGACGAGGAAAGCCAAGACGCAGTTATTCAAAGGGGCCTGCAGAAGGCCAATTTTTAATTAAAAACTTTATCTGGAACATAAACTACGAGCTGCTCACGCCCAAAGCGTTCCTAGTGCATCACCCATAGAGGAATAAGGCGGCCATGGAGACCTCACACCTTGGGGAAGCCTTAGCCAGGTACGTACGTGGATGTAAGCACACACACTTCAGATGCAGAAAAGATGCAGGAAAGCCAGGGGACCCCCTCAATGACAGCGCTGCCCCCGTGCTCACACCAGCAGGCACAAACAGGGCCAAAAGGGAACTGTTGATCGAGAAGGGAGGGACTGTGTCACGGCGGCTTCCCCTAAATATAAACTGGAATATCCATAAAGGCAGGCTGAGGACCTGCAGGGCTCATCGCACCCCACGGCGTGACACCCACCATCTGCGTAGGAGCCAGCTGTGTTATTAATTGTCAGTTTTGTGCCATCAGATGCCATCAGATCCGTTAGTCCGTCAGCTGTGCGGAAGCAAATGGATTTCCATCTCCTCCTTCTGCCTCTTTTGGGGCCGATCCTGCACTCCTCATACACCCATCGCTCTTCCCAAAGCCCACCAGCATTTCAAAGGGGCTAAAACATAGTCCCAGCCAGGATCGCCTATACCCTGCAGAGCCATACATTACAGTTATTACAGTAATAACCAAAAGCCAGGCTAGTTTTGGAGTATCCTACAATTTTGTGCCAACTTCCTCAGCCCAGAAGCTACTCTTTTTCCAAAGTGAACAGGTCGCTAAAAACAATGATAGGCAGCATCCATTACGTATCTGATATATTTAGCAACAGAGAATCCATCTGCATTATTCCTGGTCTCATTAAAGACTTGCCTCCTTGTAAATATTACGTCTCTAATCCACACATTCTCCCTCCGCGCTGTGCTTCAGGGGTCTATTTAAGTAATAATTGGTACGCGTTGTCACAAAGAAATAGTGGCTGAGTGTTTGACAACATTACACAAGTTAATGTACACAGGAGCAACTGTGGTGGTCCTTGTGTGAAAAATCAATTCAGCAAGGTTCCTACCAGCATCTCCACAAAAAACTCACAGCCAAGGTACCACGCGCTTTCTACACCTCGGTCCAAAGAAGGGCGTGATTTGGTCAACCTTCATTTGGCCACTGTGGTGGCAAAGGTCCTTCCTAATCTCACGCTGCTCTGACTGCTGGTGAAGATTAGGGAGGGGACCTGGGCAAAGTAGAGCCCAAAATTCAACAATCAAGCAGGTTGCTTTAACCATATAAAACCTACTTCTGGTGGGAGGGATGGGCAGAAGCCCAGAAATAAGCAGGGCAGTTACTTTCAGCAGGACCACTGGTTTTTATTGGCTTAAAGGATACATGAAATTACTGCCAGGTAAGGTTGGAGGAGCAAGTCATTAATAATTAAAATCTACTACTGATGTATTCAAGTAACTTGGGTTTTATTTGCATTTTACAGTAAAGTCCCAGAACAGATGGGATGTTATGGATGCCCATCAAGATGCCTACATTGATCCACCCAGAAGACCATGTATTTGAAAAACAGGGCTGAATTATCCAAAATAACCGTGTAATGCAAGTGCACACAGCTCCTGTCAGCTGTGGAGTGGGGGGACCCTGAAAGGTGATAGCATCCTGGGGGCTGGCCACCCCCAGCACAACCGCCAAGCAGAGATGAGCCTCTGGCATCCCCCCAGAGCAAGCTCCTCTCCTGGTTGGAATTTCAGGATGGGCTAAAAACCCCATAAAAATCCCAGAAGATGGCAACTCCACCATGCAGCAGCACTGATGACCTCCGTGAGGGGTTGATGGGTCCATTGAAGTTGGCGCTAACAATGCCACACCCTCCCCACGGTGGCCGCAGGGGTCTGACAGCGGCTGCATGCCCACCCCCCAGGAGCTATACACATCCCCCCTGCAGACGACACGTATGTGAAAGACCCAAAAACGCGACACTAATGGGAACGGAGGCAGTGACATGCGCACCACTAAGAGGCATCCTCTGCGGCACCACAGCTTTGATGTTTGGAGGAAAACACCAGCACTGCTCCTCGCCACACTTCTCATGCAGGACACGTAGTTGCAGACCTCAGACGGGCCAAAGCAAACTCCGACCCACCAGCACTGACCTTCAAGATGTGCAGATGCAGATGCACACCTCTCCATCAGGCCACTGTGGTTCCACCACACATTTTCCCCCTCCAACTATTCCAGCTGTATTTGTTTTTAATGATCCCATGGAAGTTACAAATAATATAACCCAGGCACTAACAAATCATTACAGAGCAAAAAAACGCCACCAACTTTGCCAGCAGGACCACCAAAATCTTCCCGTGCATCACCGCCGTGCTCCCCCCTCACCAGACCGAGTACAACAAACCCAACCGACCAAAGCAAACCCCAAAGCCCATGCAGCAAGGATTATCTCGCAGGCTCAACACAGGAAGTTCAAGTAGGGCATCTAGGTGAGACTGGAGCAAATTTGGACTCAGGCCTCTCTTGCCTTGAAGATAAATGTGACAAAATGGGATTTCTGTTTCTCAACAGTCCAGTACCTCTTTTCCGAACAAGAAGTCTTCATCTTTCTCTTTGCAATCTCACCATCGTGTTTCCTGAACGCAACATCCCGCCAGCACTACCACCTCAGAGAGGAGAAACAAAAAATAATTTAAAAACTCCAGATGTTTATTCCTGTGAAAACAATTCCTCGTTCTTAAGAAATCATCAGGGCTCAGGGTGCAAAAAAGGGGAGTGCACAGTCATAAAGCATCATTGGTCGTTGTAGAACTAAATAAATAACAACTGATTCTTCTGTGCTCTGTTACCAAAAACTCCTGCTGACTTCACAGAAAATGTTATCTGGTGCCTTCCTGGTACTCTGTAAAATGCCAAAGATCCCGGTCTCCTCATTACGATGGGGCTGAGCAGAAGGAGAAGATATGCACGGCATAATGAGAAGGTTTGGTTTCCATGCCCTCGCTGAGGCAAAGGACGGTCACGGCATTTTTCATCCTTGCACCTAAAACTTACCTTTATTTTATTTCCTCTGGCAAAGGAGAAGGAACAAAAAAACGAACCACGGGAACATGGGAGAAGGACTGAGAGTTGGCCCAGGCGCACGTGGGCGTGACAAAGTGCATTTTGGAACTGCATCTTTCAGCACCACGTACGGCGGTGGAGAAAACACCAATTCCCGGCTAAAATGTTTGTGTTGTCCCAGCCAAGAGCGAAACCAGCAGTGACTTGCCAAAACCTCCCCTCCAAAGTTTCAGTGTTCCCTGCGAGAGGGGACCCTGACAACCACCCTGCACTCCCCCCTGCAGGGCCCTTACTCGCCTGGGAGCCCTGATGCCATTCCTCCTGTCAGAGCCTATAATCTAAATATCCTTAGCGCAAGAATAATTTTCATTTTAAGAGTTAAGTGGGCTGTGCAGAGTAAATAAAAGATATTTCAGGGCTTTATCCTTCTTACGACAAAATTGTAATTCCTATTGGAGCAGGAGAACAAGTATAAAAATTAGTAAGATCCATATCACATTTCCTTACTCTCTGTTGTATCCAAACCCCAAGAGCTAGGAGACTGGCTCAGGGTGCTGTTCTCAAGCTCTGTGGGATAACCAAACATACAAATAGGTGTGATTTTATTGGGGGGGGGGGGGGGGGAGCTGAAAAGAGATCTGGGGGGAGGGAACCCGGGGGGGAAAAAAGGAAAAAAGAAAAATGAAAGGTGTGTGTTTGTTGGGGGGGGGGGGGGAGGGGGAGCTGCAAACAGATCTGGGGGGAGGGAACCTGCTGGGGGCGACAGACCCCTGTACTCTGAAAAATCCCAAATTTCTAGGGCAGGTGTAATCACCCCAGTTCGAAGAGCTCCTCACCAGCAGCTCCACCCTCCACTTCTTTAACTTACTACAACTAGAATATAAAGCGAAGAAAGAATACTTGCTAGATCTGATGTGAGGAGTAAATATGACACCTATCAGATTTTATGAGACAGCATCATCCACCAGATTTTAACAAAACACTTGCAAATTGCCAGTGCTGCGTTTAGAGAAGCTTTTCCATTTATTCTGCTTAAAGACGAAGCCACCTTCAATTCCCACGGCTAATGAACAGCACCAAAAAAACAGTGAAAATTAACCTACCTTTTCCAAAAGGCTGGGCAAACCCAAATTCAGGTTTTTTTTTCATTAAAGTAGAATGTACATATTCTTACAAGAGTCAGCTGAAATGAAGAAGTTTTATCTGAACTGCAGCCAGCCTGATGGATAAATCAACTTTCCTAGCCAAAGGTTTCAGTACACTACTTCCAACTCCTGTCTGGGACCTCATACTTTGAGGCTGATGTTTTTCCTGATACGAGGATTATTATCACTAGACCCCAGTGACGTCTCTGTACTAAAATGACAGCATTAGAGACGACAGCCTGTGCTACAGTTTTTGCTATGGGGAAATTCCTTTGAACGTTTTCCATCTAGGAAAAGCACGAGTGGAAAAGGGCACAACTTTGCCCTCGAAAAGCAGGTCGGGATAAGAGGGAGCTGTCAGCAAACAGGGCTGTGGGGCTGCAGCTCTGCAGGGCATCACACTCTGGAGCCGCCCTGTCCGGCCAAACCTCGGGGAGCCCAGATGGGCTGGGCTAGTAAGAAAACTACCTTAAAACCAGGGGAAGCTGACCGCAAGAAAACGTCACCTACAACTCGTATGCTATAAAGTTGACAATAAAACTCTGGTCCGAGGAAGCATCCCGGTCTGAAATTCTAGGGGAAAAATTAAAAGTCAAACGCTCCTGCAATCCACATTTCAAAACACAGGAGTGGTTCACCGCTCTGACTAAACTATCTTCATTGCTATTCAGTTTTAGAAATACTTGATTATGACTTTTAAAGGGAAAGATACTTTGATTGTCCATGACTGGAAGAGTCTGATCAAGTGAGTAACTGCCCGCAGCCCCCAGATGCGCCCGGGTTTGCTAATGATGAAAGCAAACCTCTGTCCCTGCTCCCCGCTAATGACTAACAGGTGGGTTTCCCGAACGCGTCCAAAAATAAAAAGCTCCTTTCTAAAAATACCATCCTGCATTCACAACGCCAGACTTTCCAGAAAAATACTTGACGATAGCTGACGTTTCCCAAACAATCGCTTTTATAGGAACTGCAGGCTGCCCCTGCAGCAGAAAGTTTTGCGAGGCAAAGAATACAAATCTTTGTTTAAGATTCGAGCCCCGTGGACGAACCCATTCCCTCGGCCAGCTCCGGAGCTCAAGCACAAATCAGCTTTACGGTAATAACAGATTACAGAACACATCGCCACAAATATTTTTTTTTTTTTTTTTACTACAGGCTGCGTAATTGAAATGTCTGCGATTCAACAATCACCTCTGAATTCATAAATACCTCATAGTATTCTGAACACACTCTCCTATAATGAGACCGTCTTCAATTTTCCTTGGTAAAGAGACCTTTAAAGAATGCTAAAGCAGGTCGGCCCCCTTATGCACTGATGGAAACAGGAACAAAAGCATTTTGTCACCAGGCATCTCATCTATCATTATTTTCTTCACTCCGCTTAAACAAACCGAAAAGTACGTGCCTTCCCCCCCCAAAAAAAAATACCTGCAATAACTGCAATTTCATTCTCGTCGGTAAGCTACCATCTGTGTGAAAACAACGGTCCATTATACCCAACCGGCACCGGCTATCGTTTTTCCTGCTTCACTAAAATGTTTTTTAAAACACAGGATTAAAATGTCATACCATCCCTCACGTTCTAGGGAGCCGTGTGTATTCCTCTCCTCTGGTCACGGTATACTTAATCAAGTGTGAATGATTAAAGTACTTCAATTAGAGCTACGTACATTCATTGCAGGCAATCCAAAGGCAGCGGAGAACTGTAGCTGAAAGAAGAAATTACTTCTACTACTTTGAGATCTCCATCTCCCACTTTCCTCCTCCCTAGCACAGCCAGGCAGAGCCATGGGACCCGGCAAAGTACCAAGAGCTAAGCCCCAGCCAGGATTTACCTTAGGGGCACGTCCCTCGGCAGGACAAAAGGCTATTCTTTCCCCCTCAGCAAGTCCAGCGAGTACCAAGATAAGCCCCAGCCAGGATTTACCTTAGGGGCACGTCCCTCGGCAGGACAAAAGGCTATTCTCTT
>NW_008795129.1:23968684-23982847 GCF_000699145.1 Aptenodytes forsteri
GGGGGGGCCACCCATCGCAGCCCCGTGGGATCCGGTGCCGAAGTCCGGCCTGCGCCCCGCGCCTCTTTGTATCGCCGTCATCCCTGGCCGCGTCCGTCTGCTTGACTGTGCAATTATTAAATCATACCCCTCCTCGCCCTGTCGCCCTGCACACCACACGTAGGGTTTGAAATTGATGTTGTGAGGCCGGGGAATAAAGGCCACCAGGCGTGCTGAGCCCGCGCTGTTGACATCTTAAAGACAGAGGGGCTGACACATCCATCCCCGCCGAGCACCCAATTTGATGTGACTATCGTATAATCACGCTGGGGCGTTCAGCTGAATGCGAGATAACGAGAGCGCACTCCAATGTGCATTTATTTGTATTTGTGTTCTGCATTACCCCCATAGATTTGGGAATTAATGTTTTGACAGACGTTCTTCATCTGCTTATCACAAGAATGTGGGCAGGTGGTGATCCCATCTTTTTGTTGTATAATCATCGAGCCTTCTGCATTATATATATCGCGTGCTCCTCAATCAGCCTGTGAAAAAGCACATTCCTTTTCTAGTCAAATACAACCCTTGAACCGGATCAATTGTTCATCAAAATTAATAAGCAAGCTTCAGTTTTTGTGGGCGAAATTACATGGTGAAGAGCCTAAAGATCTTGATTCTTATAGGCACATTTTAGATCCTCGCTGAATGTTTACACCGTGTCCATCATTTGTCCTCCAAACACCTGCTGCCGAGAGCTACTACCTCTGTCCCGCAGAAGTTGAAGCCTCACGTAGCCTCAGCTCACTGGCATTCCCTGGGGTGTAGATGCCAAGATGGCCACAGCCATGGCCACCCTGTGATACCCAGGCTCTGCATGACGCGGGGAACAGCCAGGCACCTCCAAGTTGATTTTGATAAACTTTAGCAGCATTCAGCAGGAAGACACATCTTATTCTGCACTCTTCCCTTTGGCAAAAGTCCCTCCGAAGAGAAAACCCTGCCTGCCTGCAGGAAACCTCACCGTGAAAATCACAGTCTCCGTATTATCAGGATTTCTTAGATTTTCATCATTAGCAACACTGCTAACTGTCAAAATATTATGGGCAGCTCCTTAGCACATGGAACTTGGGCCGCAATGAATAACAGCAATTTGCACCAACTGAGGACTTGCCCATGGCATTTCAGCGGTGATTTTTTTAAACCACAACCACCATCACTCTTTGCTTTCACCAATTTGCTTTGTTAAACATTATATATGCAGTGTATGGGGGTGTGGGACAGGAAAACAGTAATTGCTTCTAATAAATAATGTTGATATAAACAAAGTGAGTGACATACGTTGTGGCCAAAGACACAAATAATGATTTCATTACCGGAGCAATTAGATTACAGGCTGTAAAGGAGAAAGCTCTGAAGCAAACATCTTCAAGTTTAGCAGGGGGCAATCCTCAGGCACGTGGATTTTTCTTCAAACTATTTGGATTGCGACTGAACATTTATCAAGTGTGAAATAGCCTTTGTAATTAGATGCTATGAAAGAAGATACACGGTAGGTTTGGTGGGGGGCCTGAAACGATAGGTTTTTAACTTCAAATTGTAGCTTTCAAAACTTCTATTCATCTGCTGCCCAACCTTGAAGGAGCTTAAACTCCTCCAGTTTCTCACTGGTTTATGCAAAATTCAGCGCGTGCTTGGAGTGGGCTGTTTTGGCTTCCCAGAGCTCGGGAGCAGCGGTTTTGGGGCAAGGGAAAGACATAAGAGCTGAAGGAAGAGGACTGTCCTACTGCCCGGGCAGGCAGGGCGCAGACCTCTCTTTTGTCCTCTTTCTTCCGGATTATTTCTGTATTTTATCCACTTTCTGGACAGATGTTTCAGGCACTAGGCTGTTATCTAAAAGGCCAGATTCCCCACATCTCCTCCTTCTCTAACTATATTTTAAAAGACTGAGGCTCCCATCCTTAAGGAATAATTGAGGGTGGTTGTGCAGATAATCCCTGCTAGGAGAAGAACAGTCCTGAAACTGCAAAGCAAAGCAAAATCAAGTTGTTCCTCTCCCTCTCTTCTATTTATTTTAACCTATCGGTAGCTGTACTGAAAAGTTATTTGCACTGTTTAGGAACCAAGCCCTCCCAGCATAATTTTTTTGTGAAACCAAATGAACTTTAAAAAATGCACTTCTTATGAGTCCTTCCAATATGGGAACTGGGTGTTTGGGGTGCAAGGTTTAGGTGGCACCCCGTCTCCCTGTCAGCCAGGGTTCACCTCGCTTGCTGAAATAATGCTCCTTCCTGCTGCTGCTAATTAACTTCAGTACTCACTGTCCAGTGTTGCAGCTTAACTACTTACTAAAATATAACAGAAAGTCTGTAGCCCCTGTGTCTGTAATAGTTACATTTCATGAATTTGTAGTTATTCTTAGTAAGGGATTACATGCTTTTCTTGTGAATAACTTGATTTCTATTAACAGTGTATTCAGGAAAATGGTGATGTTCAAACATTGTTTCCTGACCCACATGCTGGCTTCCAAGCAGCTGAATGCACGTCAGACGAGGCACTCCATCAACTGGGAGCACAATCACACTTTCCCTCTACACTTCAGCGACACGTCGGCCTGAGTGCAGCACCTCCTGCTACACTGGTACCTCTCAAGACCTTGCAAGGAACTAAAAAAAAAAAAAAAAAAAAAAAAAATTTACAATCTGGTTTTCTTAAAGAGGTTGATTTGCAGATACAAATATGGGCCTTGATCCTGCAAAAATGATGCTCCTGCATAGCTTTTATGTAGCGTGAGGAGTCAGAGTGACTTCAGCTGGATGACTCTCAGTGCATAAATTTAAGCGCATGCATCTCTCGCTGCAGATTTAGAGTGAGTATCTGATGACTAGAATAGACCAGTTATTTTACTGCTCCAAGTGTTTGTGCAACTTACTCAGTGCTATGTAGGAACAGGCAGACACAAATCCTGCCTAGATCCTTCTGAGCCAGAGACCACGTTTGATCATTAGAAATGAAATTTGTGTTGAGTAACGCCACATATCCAGCACCGACGTCAATATCCCATTTATTTTTTACCAGTTTTTAAAATGTAACTGGTTTTGAACAGGTATGTTGGCTAGTTTATAACAGATATTCATTAAAATAATCATCTATGTTTAAGAAGGTGTTCATGTTTTTTTACAAATCGGTGGCAGCAAATGTTCTTTTTCTACCAGTTCTTTTGATCTAGAAACTTAAGCCTACAGTTTGGTTTAACTGACTATAATATAGGTACAATAAGCAGGAATATGAATACATTAAGGTATTTTCCTTAAAGATTTTTGTGAGTGTAAATTTGGAGCCTGGAGAAATTAATTGGTTTATTTTACTGCGTACTCTGATTTTAATATTAGTACTCTAGTTTAACTTTAAAATGCATTAAGAGAAACCCATCCTTCATTTCACTGCTGTAACTGATGCAAACCAGGGATTAATTTGTTCCAAAACATATTTGGTAAACTGTTCTGTAACTAAGCATTTAGAAGACAGGTTGTTTTTCTTACAGTTTCGATCTCACACCAGACTGGCACGGGTATACAAGCACCATCGAGCACAATTACTTCTAGTGGGAAGTCAACAATCCAGCATTTGGTATCAATCCTGTAAAAGTAAGTTCATTAAGAGGGTGGTTCAGATCACTTTTTGTATAATTTACTGTAAGGATGTCATCCAGTGTGAAGGATTGCACCGGTAGAAAAAAATTGCTCCTAAAGGCAGTGTATGATCTTTATTAGATCAGCAACTCCCCACCCCCTATTTTAGGATTAGTTTTTAGTATTTAATTACTGTAACATTATTTTTTACATGTTTAAAAGGTTTGCGCTACAGACCTGGAGTTTCATACCGTAACAGTATTTAACTTAATGTAAATGAAAAGGACTCATTTATGCCAGAAGTTCTCTGTGGGAACCCGGAGAAAGGAGGGTGAATGGTTTTGTCTTTTTTTGCTGGTTTAAAAGCATGGGGAATCTTGCTTGTCATAGAAAAAAAGAAGCCATCAAGGCAGCTTTCAGTTCGGAGGTTGCCAGGAATACTACTTCTCAGTATTTTTGCTTCTCCACTTCCATGGGAGCATTTCAAGTGGGTTTCTTATGGTAGGTGGTCCTCATTTCTTATCTTATAATGATGCTGCCTTGGTATTTGAGGTCCCCCAGGCTCTGATCCCCAACTGACATGGGTGGTCGTGTGTGCTCTATAGGGGCTCTGAGACCCCGAATCGTCTTCTTCCGTCCTGCCCTGCCTGCCCTGCCTGCCCTGCCCTGCCCTCTGCCTCCAGGAGCAGCTCTGCAGGCAGAGGACTTGCACATCCCGGGTTATGTCCTGCCGCGGGGTTATGGTGTACTTTGAGCTCTTAGTTGGAAAGGTGTGGGTTACTTGCAGTCTGTGCAGAAACTCAGTTCTTTCTAATTTTGAAAGAAAACCAAGCCTATTAAAAAAATAGCCGGTCTGCAGCCTTGTGCTCAGCTGCTGCTGCAAGTGCCTCAAGAAGCAGTTGGCTCCTCTGGGCCCCGGCCATGTGCTCCCAGCCTGCGCTGCCTCCTCCCGCTGCCAGCACGAGCATTTGTGCAGCTGCAAGGTGAAGTGGATCAGGGAATGGATCCAGCTGAACGCTAATCCCAGGGGGGGGGGAAAAGCTTATTTTCAGCTGGATCTGTTCCCCAACCTGGTTCTGCCTTCAGCTGCATGAGACACGTGCTTGCGCGGGGAGAGGCTCACGTGGTGGGAACGAGCAGCCGGGGCAGGGAGTGCAGGGCTGGTTTTATGGCAGCGCTGGCTTATGCCGTCTTAAAAGCATTTGTCAGGCTATGACCTTGTGTTAATATATTACTGTTTCGGTGCACCGTGCAGCAGAGGTTACAGCGCTAGATTTTCAATCCCAGAACCATGACGCTGCATTTTGCAGGATATGTGGATGAAAAGACTCCAGTGGTGTTAAATACTTCTCTGTTAAATACTGGGACATGGTTGTCTTGGGGAGAAAAGCGTGGGGTTGCAGAGGGGCTGCCAGGAGGGAATGGGATACCCGCACACGTTATCAGAATACGTTAATCCTCCACCGGCATCGACTGCAGCAACAAGTGCGTTGTAAGACCAGCAAAACACATGGGGTACTCTAATACAATATATAAACCAATTTAATTCAATAGTACATTGATCGTAATAGTAACAGTTGTTTTGTGATGTAACTATGGTCTCGGTATCATACTTCCTTCACACTAAATTAAATATAGATTTTGAATGATTTTCACAAAGTCGCACAAATTTAGGGACCGGCTGATATTTTTCATAATATGTTGGTGTTATCCCTTCTTGGCAAATTTATTCCCGTTGAGAAAGAAAAGGAGCTACATGCTGAGAACTCTTGCACTGAATTGACGGTTAGAAAGAGGCAATACATACTACTTCTGCCCTACTACAGGCACTGAATTCAACATCGGTGGGAAATTCTCAAATCCATTTCCCTTTGCAAACATGAGCAAAAGGATGCAAGCATACAAGAAATTTCTCTTTTGATAATCCTGTTGCTTTCCCCCCTCCCCCAGCATGTGTGTGAAATCATTATGCAGAACTGTTGGGGTATATTTTTTCCCATTTTATTTGTTTATATTCTTAAGCAAGTCTGGAGAAAAGCGTCACAGAGTGCACACGCATTTGTATACCCCTTCTATAAAACATCTTAATGTCATCACCGCGTGAACAGAATTGTTCTGCTGATATAACACATGGCTGATGTTTAATCTTTCCAGGAAAGTTTAATGAAAGGTTCTTGAATCAATCTGTCTGGTTTAAAGTTTGAAGGGCATTTGGATGCACTAATTCGATGTATGTGCCAGGTGTTTCTAAACAAATAGTTATTAGATAAAGACACACAGAGTCCTTCCCGCTCCCTTCCCCTTATCTGCCGTGGGCTTCCTCAACATTCACGTCCCATAAACGCTGGCTTGCTTCAATTGCCGGCACTTTCAGCGTACTTTAATATCTTAATGGGGGATACTACAGCACCCAATCTCTAGTTCCACATTTGTTATTGTTTTGTAAACCAATTAGTGGGAGATTTAACATTATAATGTCAATAGAAAAGAGTTTGGTAACAAAATGAAAGGGTGAACTGGGCCTTCCAGGTAATCTGCCATTTGCTGGGACACTGGTAATGGCCCTGCATGGCCATTACTGGTGGTTGAAGTGAAACGTGTTTTGCTTGTATTCCTCAGCACTGTATTGTAGGCAGGCTGGAGCCAACTCACGGCACCTTATTCTAGCTGTCACTTGCTGTTTGAATTACAGTCGCGCCTGGGGCATCATCTGAGATCTGGCTGGAAAAGAGCTGGCCAAAGGGGGTATGACACATGTCTATAAAAACCTGAAGGGTACAGGAAAGGGAATAGGGAACAAGTATTCACTAATTCTTGTAACAGAAGTATGTATCGAATCACAATTAGGTATCAGGTTTTAAAAGCGAGACTCTTTTCTTGTAGTAGAAAATTAAATTGCGCAACATCCTGCCCCCAAAATGCTGTGGAGCCAAATTATATCGTGGGTTAAATGGGGCTGAAATAAATTCATGGGCTACATATCCATCAGTGGTTACTACACATGGCCATCTAGACATGGTCTCTGGGTTCAGGGAATCCTCATGCTGCTGGTTACTGGAAGCTAGAAGGGTATTTGCTGTTTCTCAGTTTGTCCTGAAGCATCCATTGCAACCCTTGTTGGATACAAGAGATGGGGCGAGGCGGACTAGAGCTGGCCCAGACAGCAGATCTGACCTTGTCCTTCTTACACTGACTGCTCTTAGGAAGATCATCTCAGTCCCAAAGCACCTGCAGTCTGAAGAGTCAAAAGAAATACCGGGGGAAAAGAGATGAAGTGACTCACACAAAGTCCCTTGGTAGGTCAGGGAGAAGCTGGGTTTCACCCGTCCCCGGCCAGCTTCCTATTCACCAGAGCACCGGTGTTTCGTTTTTATGCTAATTAGGAAGTTACTGGCATAAAACTGAAGCAGTGCAGCCCTGAACGAGGTCCTCCAAGGATTTAAGTGCCTGGAAGGCAAAAGTTGCATTTCATTGATAGTACAATTGTGTCTTAAATCGCTCTGGTCACCAGAGACGTAGCAAGCGTGGTGTCAGCTCAAGGCTGAGCAAGGTAAATGCAGATAAGGCAGCGCCCGTGGATTGCCAGGCGTTTATATGGTGCCGGTACAGTACAAAGGGGTCTGAGCTGCATGAGCCTTGTACCTGCCACTGTAATCTAAATAACCCAGAGCGACCAAACACAGCCTCCTGCGACGGACACAATCACCAGTAGGGACTGCCACCATCTCTAACTGGGAATTTAAAGAAGGGACATCGTCTTGGAGGCCAATCGGGCATTTGGGAGTGATTACACCCATGCACAAGCAGCAAAGCTACCTGCACTCACCCTTTCTCTTCATGTTGAAGGAAGGATTGCTTATGGGAAAACAAAGCACCGTAGCCAAATCTCAGACAATACTTCCAAAAGCTGCTCACTGCCAGATTGCATGTGTTGAAAGGACAGTCCGCCCGAGAACAGTACTACAGTTATAGCAGTGACAGCTAGAGAGAAGATTTTTTTTTTTTTTTAAAAAAAATTAAAAGCTAAAATTAAGCTAAAAGCAAAAATTAAGACCAGCTTCTGAGAGTGCCAGAGCCTTCCTACTGTTCCCTCTGACCAGTGTGTCCCAGCGTATCTTGCTAACGGACGGACCTTGAAGTACTACAGTTATAGCAGTGATAGCTAGAGAGATGATTTTTTTTTTTTCTTAAACTGAAACAGTTATACACTGGAAGTCCTACTGTGATATAATTATACCGGTGTAAACACGCCCTGTACCATCTTGCTTATTTTACTTTCCGAACTGGAACAAGCTGCACTGGTATATGCATTTCTTTCAGCGATTGAATTGTGTCCCCACAAGGATTTTTGCTGCTTTAACAGAAATTATGTTAAAGCAACAGACCTTTGCAGTGAAGACCAGTTCTTAGTTTCTAAGTAAGCATTTTTACTTTTTTGTCGGCAATAAATAAGCTGTAGAAATCCAGTCCTTTAAAGATAAAAGGCACAGAAAATCTGGTCTCTTATGTTCCTATTTCCTGATTAGACTTCCGAAAAGGGCGATCAGAGAAATGCCTTCAACCTTCGCCATTAAATCCCCAGGAAATCCTGATGCCCAGGATCTGTGGTCAGGAAAAAAATCTCCCAAAAGACAGAGACAGAATGCATGCTCCTGTTTGTTCCAGCATCTTTGTGGAGACACGTGATGCAACCAACCTTCTGCTGGACCCTGCATTTTTGTACATAGGCTCTTCTGCCTTGCTTTTAGGGAGGTTCCAGTAAGAGATGTTTCTGATACTTTTCTACATCATGTTTTGACAAGCACTATGTATTCAGTGGTGATGGGCAAATGCAGCCAGCTTCTAAGCAGTGCTGTTTCCCTAGATGCGTATCTGTAAAAGGTTATCAAGGATACTCAGAGCGTTAGCATGGTCACAGCCTTGGTGGACTTCCAGATTTCAGTGAACTCATGTTAGGGGAAAAGAAGCAAGTTTCTGCTTGTGTCTGGTGCCTCATCCCAGGTGAGCAAAACCGGACCCAGTGAAGGCATCTGATGTAAATCGTTGCCACTTGGAGGAGGTGGGCAAGAGGTAGAGCGGAGGGGCTGGCACAACGGAGGCAGCTGCTACGGGAGATCTGTTGCTGGTCAACTACTCCTTCTCTGCTATTCTCTTTCATACCTGCTCCATCCTTCTTGGCCAACAAGTTTTTCATGGATTCAATGTACTAAGAATTGATCCAGGATGTCTTGAGTGTCTCGATAGCTTACACGTTGTCTGACACATTGGCAATGCAAGAGTGAGTCTGAAGTGCCTGGAGTCCAGCTTCCACGTGGTTCAGAGACAGAGAACCTGGTGAGACTCAGGACATCCCAAGGTGACTTTTTGAGTTAATACCACTGAGATAATATGTCATAGGTACCAAATGTGTATATAGACTGTGGTCTGGTTTGGGACCCTTCATTGTCTGGGACATGTCCTTCTTTTCATCTTGCATACTTGTATGGCCTCTGCTACAATACCTTTGTATCTCAAAGGTTTTAGTAAGGGCATACACAGTATCGACCATGAAGAGTCCTGGGAGGTACAGTAGTACTTGGGTGGATATCTGAGGTACAGACAGATCTCCCAAACCAGAATAATGCCCAGCCACCATGCAATCCTCTCTCTAAAGCATGTGTCTTTACATGACCATATGCACAAATGTGTAGCAATACGGACAGCTGCTCTTCTTGGGAAAGCAGTCTGAAGTTTTGACTAACCAGGGTCAAAATGATAAAATCTAAAATACTTCGACATGTGAAGAGGATTTTCAATTGTCATTAATGCTGTTTTCGAAGGAAGTTTTAATTCATGTAAAGAACCATCTTATGTAAAAATCAGGTACCTAAAGCTATAGAGGCTAAGTCTGGAGTGATTCTTGTCAAGGAAGCTAGTGAGCATCAGTCCTATCAGATGCCTCACCATTGGCCTTAATGCCAAATTTTTCACAAAACCTAACACTGAAGATTTTGGCCCCAGCACCCCACATCCAGCCCTCCTTGTCCATCCAGTCCTGACATTTCACAGCAAATGAGAAAACAGGTAAGACAGAATGACTGTTGCTAGAGGAGCCATAAAGCAGCCCAGCCATGCCCAGTGCCTTTCAGAACAAAAAGACATCTGTGCCCTTTCACACTCACGTTGGAAGGTGTCTTGTGCCAAGCACGGGCAGCAGCTGGCAGCTGCCTCTCCCCGGTAAGAGCCCGCACGCGTCCCACCTCAGGGTCACCAGAGCTTCTAGGGTGGCTACCGGGGCTGGCTGCAGCCTGGTGACTTATGTATGGTGGTAAAAACAACTCTCAGCTCTGCTTGCACATGAGGCTCAAGGACAGTGCCCAAATTGCATGCCGTATCAGCCTGGTGAAAGAGCTTCCCTTCAAAGCATCCCAAGGCCAAACGCAACCCGAACCCATTAATACGAGACTGTATTCATTGGAATTAGTCTCTACCACATTAGCCTCATGCTCCAGCAGCACAAAAGTGGAACTTTTAAATGTAAAAAGGTGTGTATGAGTAGCGTAGCTGCCTTTGGTGTTTCGTGTCTCCCTGGGAAATTGATAGGTAACACAGTTTGCCAGGAAGAAGGTGTGCAGGGGGAGCTGGGGGGGAGCAGTCTTCAGCGCTTGAGTTGTATTGGCTTTCAGCAGCACAAGCAAACAGGAGTTTTAAAAAGCATGAATGCAATGACATATTTCCATATAAACTTTTCTCTATGCCTCTAAGAAGTATATTGGATATTGATACGGAGCCAAGCAGAAAGTAAGTTGCTCGTTACTGGAATCAACCCATCCTCCCTTTATCTCTATGCATTATCAAGTAAGAGAATAACTCATGTGAATAACTCAGCCTGCGGACTAAACTAAAATCCTGGGAAATTGTTTCGGATAGAGCCTAGGTTTTGTTTAAACAAATAAACAGTACAAAAAGGAAAGAACTACTCTGAGCCAACCCAGAAGGGTTTGTGTCATGCAAACCAGCATTTGCGTTCATTCTCTGCAGGTTTTTATTTAATTTAGATAAATATCTAAATGAAATTTCATTTTCAAAACAAAAAGAGGCACTTAATCTAGAAAATATCAAACTGGAAAACTGTGAAACTTTTTCATTTGGGGCTTTTCTTCTACATGAGACTATTTCCTGAAATCATGATGAATTTGCAACTAGTTTCAGCTGTACCAAAATTACACTTTTCAGCAAACAGCTACTTGTCTGATGAAAATCACTCAGCTGTTACCAAGGTCTTGGCTAGCTCTGCCTGTTACATTTCCAATGGGATTTTTCCACAACAGTTAAGCAGGAGTGGCTTGGGAGTTTAAATATGGATAATTCCCTCCATCCTGTTGCAACTTCTGCAGCTTCAGCTCTTCCCTGGCTCCTGCGTGCTGCTGCGCTGCAGGCTGGGGACGCATATAGGGATGACAGCAACTGCTGCAGGCTGCTGGAGCACCCCTTTAGGAGGAAACAAAGACAGAATGCAGCATGTGGGATAAAGTCTAAATGAGATACGAAGTGTAATTGGAGATGGAGGGCCCACGGTGGAAGCTGGGGAGGGTTCGACTGTGTCAGGAGGACAGGCTGGGGAGGCGGTGGAGGACCTCTATGGGAAGAGCAGCATCCTGGCAGCTCCTGTCTGCGAGCTATCAAATATAAATGTTATCTAGTGAGGGGGGCTGGGGGAAAGAAAAGGCTCTGAAATCCAGTTTTACACACATTGTGTTTTGAGTAAATATTATTTTAGCTATCTAAAGTATTCAAACCAATCACGGCAGTTTCCTTTAATGTCTGCCGTTCCAGACACAAGGTTTATTTACTGTAATGTAATACATCTTGAGGGAATGTCGTATGCAGATATTAGCAATTAACTCATTAATCTAAAAATCACAATTCTTGCAATTAATAGAGCACTGCACAGTCACTCTAATTACAAACTCTGCACAAAAGGCCAGTCTCACAGGGAACATGTAGCCTCCTAATTAGCCAAGATTTCAAAGGCAGACAGAAAATTGAGATGTTGAGGGTCAGGGAGGGAAAAATGTGAATACACTGCACTGTGAACATATCTGACAGCAGGACTGACAAGCAATACGTAAAGAGTTTACTTCGGCGAAGTCTGGGGGGTAGCGCTCATCTACCCAGGGCAGGCGTGCCACCATCTGCTGGCAGCAGTGTGACTTATTTTGGCGGGAGGCACCAGTGAGACTTGCTTGCACGGAGGTGACGGGGTCCTATAGCTCTTCTAACTGGGGAGTTCCCAAACTTTTGCAAGGCCCTCACATGGCTGTGCTCAAGGGAGGCACTGCCATTGGATGCATCTGGCATCTGGTGATGGAGCTTCTTCTGTCGGGAGACCCACGGCCACCTCTGGGGTTCAGGGATGGGGCCCCTCAGGATGCCAGTGAGCGGCGCAGCATTTTCTCCCCGAGTCCTGGCTCTGGTCCAGCGAAGCACTTATATATGCATTTAACTTTAAGCACAGGAGTAATCCTGCTGATTTCATTAGGGCTACTCACACACTTAAGGACTTGGCTGATTTAGAAAAAGAGTGCTCAGCATGAAGCAGGACCAAGTCCTCTATTCCTGGCCACGACCTTGCAAAGTCTTTCAGCATCTCCATTTTTTGCAACTATACATGGAAGCAATAAGACCCGCTTCCCACCGTGGCCCCATGCCGGCCAGTGCGGTGGCAGAGCCCTGCAACCAACATGAGTGGAGTTACCCACCGGCCTCTGGAAGGGCTCTTCTCTTTCCTGAGACATGAGACCTGGCCGCTGGCGTGCTCGGTGGTCGGGCGTTGCAAATCCCAGCAGGAGCGTCGGTCCCTGGGCACCTCAGGCATGCCTGCTGGGGCTCCGAACAACATCCCGAGAGATGCTGTAGGAAGCATTTCCTCGCCCAGGCCTCCACCCAGATGCTATTGTAATCTTTATCTTCAAGCAAGAGACAGGGCCTCTGCCAGCACGTGGCTGGTGTTGGTAGAAACCGTTGTCATAAGCTGACTTACAGTGGAAAAAGGCTGCGTAAGACAATGCCTGTTTGACTTACAAAGTAGAAATGCAATTGCAGCACTGATTTCTCTTCCCTTATATTGTGTCCCTGTGCTACAGCCTCCTGAGGAGTTTAGAAGCTGATGGTTTTAGTCCCGAAGAGAGTATTTTTTTCTCCAAAGTTTACTGATTATGTCCTAGAGATAAATTCCTGTGTCAGTAGCAACTTTTTTAGGGGACACATCCTGTTATCCTTGCTTGCTGAAAGGACCCTTTCAGATCAGAGCAAATGATCCCCAGGGGAGCACCTCCTTGTCCAGAAGCTCTGGAGGAAATCACCAGTGGCATGTGCAGGCTCCTGTAATGAAGGTGGAAACCTCTCCGTGAGTTGTGGAGGGGACAGATTGTAGAAGCGAAGCCACTGAGTGTTTAGAAGGTGATAAAGAGAGAGGTCATCTTAGCAAGAGCCAGAGGGACTGCAGCTGAAGCAGGTCTAATGGCTTTAGTGTTTGACAGGGTGTCTGCTCCGATGTGGGGACAGATCTTCTCAGTGATGGGCCTGTTTGTGCAGACCTTCTTGCTTGTAGACTAAAACTGATGGTGCTAATACTGCTTGGAAGACAGCATCTCCCTGAGAACAGACCTGCTCACAGCATACTAACCCCACAACTTGGGCTCAACACAATTGAGGTTGTGGATGCATAGTCACTGACTTCAACATAGCAAGATGAGTGATAATATTCTCGAAGGACACTGAAAGGCCCAGAATCCAAAAAAATCTGAGATCTTTTAGAGACTGAGAATACTTAAAAAGTGTTTGGAAGAGAACTGAGACAGGTGGAAATGCTAAAAGAAGTCATCCTAAGGGAAAAATGTTGTCTTCCTATCACGGATGGGAAGGAATTCCACAGAGGGGTGGACTCTTGGAGAGTGAAGTTGGTCCACCATCCTGCAGAGAGAGAAGGGCTTGGAAGTCATGCTAGCTAAGTGCCATACCTCCAGGGGAAGAGTATGTAAGTGAGCAAGACATGAGATACGTGAGCCTCATTTGCCAGCCTCATACAGCCTGGGCAGGGGAACACAGAGGCAGGAGAGAACAACGTTGCATAGGCCATTTAATGGCTGCTGCCCTTTCAGCAAGGTGTTTGCTCTGATTAGCTGTTTATCTCCTGTTCTGTAGGGATAACTTTAAACTTAATATTGTTGAGTCAATATCACTTGGTAAATGATATTAAGAATTAACTAGAAAAAGATAGAATAAAAGTTGAGATATAACAACTCAATTCGGGCCCCTGAACCCTGTAGTGCCAAACCTGTGCTCACAGCTTTTTGTCATTTATTGGGCAATGCCAGTAGCTGCTGGTGCTGCTGTGGGATAGGGACTAGGCACTGTAGTCATCCCTGGAGTGCACTTGAAAAGTGGTTAGCGTGAGAAGAAATGTTCATTTTGGACTCTGTTCACCAGACTCTGCTCTGGTGAGACCCCACCTGGAGTACTATGTCCAGCTCTGGAGCCCTCAGCATAAGAAAGACACGGACCTGTTGGAGCT